>NC_133795.1:18003963-18303963 GCF_043250625.1 Sebastes fasciatus
CAATCTGCTACAGTGGATACTGGCTCTGTGCCAGCCGCTAATGATCTGCAGACATTTCTCATTCCTGCAGTGTTATGAGGGAAAGATTTAGTCTTGGCTAGGGCGCAAATGATTACAAAATTAGCTACTAACCCATATTTGATATTTCTACATTGGCTGTATGGTTTTGGCCGCTGTGATTGGATCATTATTGTGTGTGTTATAGTCTGAGGCAATGCCAACAATGTACTTGAAGTGGAATATTAGCTGGAAGCAACGGTGCCGACTTGATTCTCTTTGAGGCTCTTATCAGATTTTATTTATTTATTTTTTGTGCTGTTTTTTCCGTACTGTAATTGAGGGTCGAAGCTTTATGTGAGTGTTTTTATCCTTCCTTGCTTACGGACACTGTTAACTATTATTTAGGGTTGTACAAATGAACTATAGTACTTGATTTTCCAACTGAGCAATAGATGTCTTTTCAACATCGCCTCTATGATTTAGCTGTTATAGAACAGGATTTATTGCCTCATGTAGCCCGGTTTTAGACCATATTTTAAAAACATCTTTACGAAAAATGTCACAACATGTCACTTATAATCGCATAAGACGAAGAAAAGTAGCAAATCTTCTTATTTGAGAAGCTGGAACTAGGTTATGTTTGGCATTTGTGCTTGAAAAATGACTGAAACAAAGAGTCGATTATTTTTCTGTCAATCTACTAATCGATTAATTAACAATTCATTTTAGCTCCAGTGTGAATAGTTTTCTTAGAATTTGTGACAGGAGCTTGAACTTTTACTAAGCACTAAATCGTCAGAAATGAAATCCAATCTTTTTTTTTCTAAGTTAGTGAAGAAGCAGGAAGCAGCCTGTCAAATACACTTTGAGAGTTATTTAGAATTAACTGATCGTGCGTTGACTTCATGCAAATCAGAGAGCTGTGCAGAGTTTAGTGAACTCGCCTCTCAGTGTACCCAGAAATGAAATAATTCAGTATGATCACATGTCCCCTGGCCTCTGCTTTCTGTGTCCTGTATTGGTGAATGCCTGGCTGCATCTGTTATACAAATGCTAAAAAGCCTCACGTCACCATGGAAACTATCAGCTGAGCTGTATACACCACGGTACTGCAGTCTCCCCTTGAGGAGATCTGCGTACACCCGGTGCCGCTGTCTGCACAGTTCATGTGTGTTGTGTACGCAAGTGTGAATGTACATGTGTGAGAAAGGAGATGGCGTGAAAGAGGCAGAGAGTGGGTAAGCCTGTGTTTTCTTTCCTCCTCCATCATTACACCATGACAATTAATCCCACAGCATTCTGCACTGACATGCCCTGTTTTTGATCACCAGTGTGCAAATCCTGCTTCAGTCATTCACGCAGATTGCATGCAGCTGTCTGCTGTTGTTTACATTCGCCATATGTTGTCTCAGACAGCTGGTCATGCTTTTCCGTCTCATTACAGTCCTACTGTCCACTCATATTACAGCGTGACTGAACGGCCCCAGTGGCCTCGACGTATACGTCAAAAAATGTCCCGTTCTCACGTTTCACTGTCAACACAAACACACAATGTGATGTATAGTTAAGTATAGTATGATCCAATCCTGCCCTCTTGTTAATGTTAGCCTGCATTGAAAGGCTCTATAACCACAGTCAGTTGTAATGAAGGTTTTATTTTTGTATGCTCAGAGCGAATGTTCATTTTTTAAAGGTTACTCTAAACTGTTCTTGTTGTAAATGTCAGACTCTCAGTGTCTTTCTTAAACCATCTCACAGGAAGGCGTATAAATAGCACGATATTACAAGGACATTTCGCGTGTCATGAGGATGCATTTTAGGCTTTTTGCACGTCATTTGTACGCCACGCAACAAAACTACGTAACGTCCGTAATTAGGTTAAGGCAATAAAACCACTTAGTTAGGTTTAGGCAATAAAATGATTTTGTTGGGTTAAGGAAAAACCTCAAGGTTGGGATTAAAATTAGTACGGAAATTAAGTAAATTATGTATGTAAACAAAATAACACGTGACAAATGTCACTAAAAACATGTCCCTAACGTCACTAACTTAACTTACAAAACAAATTACCAAATTGTAGTGGCACTGCTCTTGCTGACTCCAAGAAAAACATCATTTGTAGGGCTGTCCTCTACCAAAGAAATTCTCAGGCGACCAACACTCATATGATTTTGACGACAAATCAATTAGTTGATTTAATCGACAGATCTGTAAAACTGAGCTTCTCCACAAAGAATCCCATAAAAGTATCACATCTTGTGTTTACCAGAGATGTGCTCATAAGTTTCTGGGATGCAGTCAGTACAGACTACATGGTGTACAAATGACACGCCAAAAGCAAGAAAGGCGTTCTCATTGAACGCTAAATGCCTTGTGCATTATTGTGTCATTCATACACCTTTTCTTACTTACTTGGTCAAGTTGTAGGACATAAAGCTAATTGTGTTTTATTACTCTATTTCAGAAGGTTATTATTTTTAGTTTAGTTTAGTTTTAAACATCTCATTGAGGTGTTTAAGAAAATAGGTCACCTCTGAAGTTTCTTTTTCTGCCTGTTGCCTGAGGGCCCTTTAGAGCCTGTACATCCCAGCTGCATACATTATACACTATACGCGCTCCACTTCAAACATCTCTTTTCTCTTGGACTCTTTCTGCATTATGTATCTCTGACCTCGCTTTACCACTGAGGATGACAAGTGTCTCAGAGTGCCGTGGCCTCCAGAGTACACTGCAGTCGGACAGAAATGAGCAGGGCCGGGAGACATTTGACACTGATGTAGGAGACATCAGGCTGGAGACTGCACTGTACCGGTCAGGCAGGAAGTTTTTTGGTTTGCCCTTCCACTCCCACTGAATCATTTAAGAGGAGACTCAGTGCACAGCAGGTGTTTCACTTCTACAGAATGAAAAATAGATGGTTTTAAGTTACACTTAGCATCTGTGTCAAGTGTGTAAGAGGAATATTCTTAGATTTGATTTGCATGGTGTTTCTGAAGAAAACAAGCAACAGATCTTGAAGGACTGAATTCAAAAGTTGCCGTGCTGTTACACAGAGTTTGGATATGTAGTGCTGTCTCAGCTGGATGCTTAATTCTCCACGGGGGCACAAGTGCTTTTAAAACAAGACTGTAGGGCCATTTTCTGTCTCTGTGCATTCGGTTTTCTCATCACAGACTTTTATACGAAGCTGACGACGCTGAATGGAGCACATTGTGCGTGTGTCAACTGACGTTACGACTTGCTGTCATCCGACGCTTAAACAGAAATATCTTCCCCGTTCAGACAGAGAGGGATATGAGCGACGCGAGCATTAAGCCAGATGTGTGAGGGAAAAGGTACAGAAGGACATTCTGCCAGACATCCGGTGGTGCAGCACTTTTCTATAATTGCAACCTGGTGAATTTGTCGTCATGGCGACACTGAGTGGTGGGCCTGACGCACTGGGACCAGTTAAGATCAATTTAGTTTTGTTGCATTAGCAATTTCACGGGTACATACAGACAGCTGGAACATGACAGACGAGAGTTTCTCTGCTGCAATGATGGAAATGTCCGAAAAGCTGTTGAAGGCTGCTGCTGAGTGCGGATCGACTTAAATCAAGGGATGTAAGTTCACCTGTAAAATGACAAAACTCATCCGTCATTTTGACAAAAAAGTTTGACATTTGGGGAACTTTTCTGCTGGGGGTTAAATGAGAAGATTGATACCACTACAGCTACAGCCGCAGCAGCCAGTTAGCTTAGCATAAAGACTGGAAACATCTTCTTTGTTTAATCCTCCAAGAAACTGCTGTTAACACTAATGTTTTTGTACAGATAAAACAGACAGAACCAGGCTAGCTATTTCCCCTTTTTCCAGTCAGCTAACTGTATCCTGGCTGTAGCTCATAGACTGTATACAAGAGTCAACTCCATTGGTTTGCGGACTGCCATTTTGAAGCCTCGAGTTCGGCATTTTGGCCGTCAGCTTCTATATTTTTTGCAACCAGAAGTGACACGAAAGGGTGGAGGCGATGTACAACGCTGAATAAGAAATTTTTTGGCAACCAAAATGTTATAATTAACTTTCATGAACTGAAAACACACTGTGAAAGGGTTGAAGTTCTACGACGAAAACACGGACAACTCTGTGTTTGGTGAGGGCTTGACCCCAGCTAGTGTAAAGAGAAAAACATGTATTGGTAGCACTGTATGTTGCTCTAATGTTAGTAGGATGAGGTAGAAAGTAAAATCTGGATTCACACTTCAAGAAATCTGGATTAATACGCATTATATACATGTTCTCTTGCACAAACTTTAGATTTTTTTGCACTATAGAATATTTGAGAGAAAATGCTACACCTAAGAGAAAACTTGGTGTACAGCACAAAATAGACCAGATTAGTTAAAAAAATTCAGAAAAAGTAGAGAAATATTGCAGATGAGGACAAACCATAGACTTTATAAGAAGTGGACGTAGTCACCGTGACGTCACCCATTGGTTTGTGGGCTGCCGTTTTGAAGCCTCGACTTTGGCACTTTGACTGTCATCTTGGTTTTTGGCCATCGCCATCTTATTTAGCATCCCCTGCTTTATGGTCTATTTGACTCTAAATGGGACCATAATTTACTAAATGAACATCATGCTGTATTGAAAAAGACTCTAAACTAGTGATTGAGACCATAAACTCATGTTTACAATATTTACTGAGGTACTAAATCAAGTGAGAAGTAGCATAATTTTCTCATAGACTTCTATACAATCAGACTTCCTTTTGCAACCAGAGGAGTCGCCCCCTGCTGGCTATTAGAAAGAATGCAAGTTTAAAGCATATCGGCATTGGCTTCACTTTTCAGACCCGGAGGTTGCCCACTGCTGTAGCTTCATACTGTATTTGCCAAACAGTTTAGCATATTTCCCATTCTCATTTATCTTTGTTTGAGCTCAATTTAGCCAGGTTAGCTGTTTCATCCCATTTTATGATAAGATATGCTAAACTAAGCTCCTCGCTGTAACTGGATATTTAATGAATAGACGAGCGCACTATTGATCTTCTCATCCAACTCTTGGCAAGAAAATGAATAAGCGTATTTCCCAAAATGTCAAACCATTCCTCTAAAGTACTGCACAGTACCTTATTATGTGATTACACGTGAGCATCAGACTTCCCAGTCTTGAATGTCATCAAATGTCTAGCACTGAAACTGATATGGCGTCATATAGGATTATGGGTAGGGAGCAGGCCTCTCCTGTTTCAGGTGGTGTTCACTGGAAGCAGCCCAGGTAACTCTCTCCACTCAGCGCTGACACCCAATCAGGTCACAGAAACCCAGTGACATCTGCACTTTATGGTAAACACCGAACAGGGCCGCAGCACCACAGCAGCAGGTCACCGGACACGGGAAATTTAGTGAACGTTACTTAGCTGTCAGCAGACACCAGATCAGTAAAGGCATCTGTGTCCGCTACTCGGCACGGGGCTCGTATCAGGCTTCAGGTCGGGGATCCTACTGTACCATACGATGAGGCTTTGCACTTTGTAGCCATGGAGATGGCGTGGCGAGTAAACAGCAGAGCTTGACAACAGAAAAAGAGATATTCCTCTTCATCATAAGGGTGTAATGATGTCTAGTCTAATGTTACTGGACGTGCAAAGCTTTCACTGGAAGTTACGTAATCATTTGCTTTCATTCATTCATCCTCAGAAATCACTTTCTCTGACGGAGGTCATGAACTTCTTCATCTGATGTAATCTCCTGACCTCTGTTTGCAACCTGGTCATAATCTGCATTAAAGCTAGTAGTGTCTTAAACCACCGCTTCCTGTCTGTCTCCTGATGTTGATTACTTGCTCTAATTGCAATTAAACCTGCCTTGACTAGACTGATTGACATATTATCTACGCCACCGAAACCTGGCGTCTTTCTCGACCGGTACTCATCCTCTTGCGTAATGCACACACCAGCACGCCCATATGATAAAAGATGAAAAATAAAACAATGATTTTGTTGTGCACTATGCTGCCAAATGGTCCATTTTCACAGAGCTGGGGGTGATTCAGCATGATATATTTTGTTCTCAGTTCTCTCTACATTCGCCTGCCAACACTGCTGAGCAAAGACCATAGCAACAAGAGACAGCTGGAGCTCCGGCCCGCACAAATCAAGTATCAAGAACAAAGACAGATTTTGAGAACTTGTCATTTTCAGCTGGGTGTGATGCGTCTTTGCTGTGATTGTGCTGTGAGCCGTGAGTCCTGCTGGTGTGCCGCATTTATCAGGCCCACATAAAAATGCCCACTGTATATCAGCAGAGTACATCTGAGGATCACAGATGCCATACTTATTCCATTAGTAGGGCTCAGCCGTGCAGGTGGTGTTTTTTTTCTGCAGCCTGAAGGAGACTCTCCACGGTCGAGTGTCCCCACAGCAGGTTTATACAGACAGACGGACCGGCACATGCTGCGAGGAGGACCTCTGCCTCAGCAGAGAGTCCAGAGGGGGACGGCACACAGTTCATTAAAGGTTCAGCTCATTTCACCTCATCTGAAACATTGTTGTTAGGATAGAAACAAGTGGGCTTTTTTGTATGAAACATTTCATGGTAAACGCTCACAAGTTTACCTCATCCATTCACTAAAAATGTAATGTCATTTAATGAAAAGTACATATTTAAATATGCGGTATAAACACCACAAATTCATATAAGACGAGTCCAGAATGCTGCATACATAACTGTTCTCAACAAATGTATAATTTGCTGACAAAACATATGCAGGCAAATAAATATGATCTTGCAACATCTGATACTGCCCCCACATTAGGAGAGGCTCTCTGTTTTAACAGCACATGGTGCTGAAATGAAGTCCAATAAAGTTATGAGATGAATAACATAAAATTCTGAATTATAAATAATATAATTCGCTACACTTCCACCACGGCGGCGGCACCCCCGACGGCGTTATCAGCTGTAACCGCTGTAACCTGTAACCGCCGCATGAGCGCAGTGCAGAGTAGCGGTCCTGAGCTAGCCAGTGGGGAACGCTCACATGCACGAACATGCACTAAAAGCAGGAACGGCTGACTGGTGATGTCAACAAAGCAATTAGAAGCTCTGATTACAACACACACAGAGGGAGAGCGACTTCATTCTCTGCTCAGGTAGACGTTACTCCTCTACATCTTTACATAGACAATAGTTGTTGATGCTATATTAATGCTCTGGATATCGAATAGAGCACCTTTAAATAAATTAAAAGGAATGAACAAACAAAACATATTGAAAACGTATAATACTGGAGAAATCTGAATAAATACTGATTGAATCTATGTTGCCTTCTTTTCCAGGTTTTTGAGACAAAGTTAGCAAACTTCAACACGTCACATTGAACAGACATTCAAAGTATCTATGCACCAGATTATTTCATGGTTTTGTTGAGCCATATCATGGCAAATCATCAAGTATGTACAATTCCAATGTTGATGCAATGCATCAAAATCACTGTAGTTGCGAATCATTGACATATCCCAGATTGTGAAAAAAAATGAGTATCCAGAAAATAGTTAAATTCCGATTCTGACAAATCACACGTCTCCAATTTTGCCATATGTATCGATTATCAAAAACATTATCGATTTCTAATTATAGTTTACATGCAAAATTGCAAAATCAGACACCACTTTATTTCATTTACAAAGAGATGCAGCCTCCCAGTGTGTGTGCCCTCTCAAAGTAACACTATTGGATGTTACAGAGACTGAGAAATGCAAAGGCAGATCCCACTGTTATGATTGCATAATACAAAACAAAAATCTTACTCAGATTTTATACATTGGTTGGTATGTTCTTTATACTATGACAGTTTCCCTAAAATTAGATTGAAACAATTGCAATATATCATATATTGAACTGTAACCCCTCTATCATGATACGTATCGTATCGCCAGATTCTTGCCAATACACAGCCCTAATACCACTTATTATAAAATAAAACAAGTATAGATTGCATATTCATTCTATATTGTGATATATACTGTATGTATGATATCTACATATAGACAAAATAAATAGTAATACATTTTATAATATACAGGAAAGTAGTAATAACTTTATTTATTGACACTAGCGGCCGTTGAAAACGTGTGAAGTCGATCGGATGAACAGTTGTCGAGGAAATCAAAGGACAGAGACTCCTTCCATCTCAGTTAGATATTCTACATATTTAACTGTATTACTCTAGATCTGCATATATGGAATGACATTTCCGCTGCAGAAGGGCTCAATCACCCAGAATACATTTTCAACACATGGACGGTGACAGCAGGAGGATGCAGGAGGATTTCTGGGAGATTTCTAGGGATCAGGGAACAATTTATAGTTGGAAATCAATAGTGTTACATCATGGTGGTGATGTGGATCTATAAGCCTCTTTTGCTCTGCCGGTAGAGAAGCTCCTGTCTGGTATTTTATCACTTAATAATCTTGGATCAGTCTTTCATTTCATGCTTAAACTGATTTATATGCCTTACAGGAATGACTCAGTGAGGGAGAGATCTGCAGCAGCCCATAGTTTTGCTATTGAATTCTCCAAAATATTGTAAAGATAATCTTACACATGCAGGAGGGAATCGGTTCTTTTGATCTCGGCATATATTCTTTGATGTACACCTGTTTCAGGTGAACAGGCCGGTGGCGATAGAACAGATGTTTTATCAGGAGGGGGAACTGACTCTCAGCGCTGGTTTGTACATCGGCCACAGGGGAGCAATCTCTCATCTCACTTTCTCACTCTGTCACTTTACTTATTATGTCTTCATTTTTCACAGTGTCATCTCTGTTCCTTTTCTCATCCTCTCATCTTTTCTCTGTCATGAAAAAAAAACACATCCAGTTCCTCAGTGGACCCCCGCCAGCTCCAATGATGAGTTTGAGTGCAGTGAAAAGCAGAGGTGCAAGAAATATTCAGATCCTTTACTTCAGTAGAAGTATCAGTACAACAATGTAAAAATACGCCACTGCAAGAAGTTCAGAGGAAAAATCACTCTTTTTTGTAGTGTTACAAGCACAGACTGTATATAAGAAGTGGACGCAGTCACCGTGACATCACCCATTGGTTTGTGGACTGCCGTTTTGAAACCTTGATTTCAGCATTTTGGCCGTCGTCATCTTGTTAAAGTTAAAGTTAAAGTTAAAGTTGTAAGACGAAAACATGGACAACTCCCAGACTGGACAACGCCGTGGTAGCGACCTGTCAAACACAAGGTAGCCACGCCCTAAAGCATACCCTGCTTTATGGTCTATTTGACTCTAAATGGGACCATAATTTACTAAATGAACATCTTGCTGTATTGAAGAAGACTTGAAACTAGCGATTGAGACCATAAACTCATGTTTACAATGTTTACTGAGGTAATAAATCAAGTGAGAAGTAGGGTCATTTTCTCATAGACTTCTATACAATCAGACTTTTTGCAACCAGAGGAGTCGCCCCCTGCTGGCTATTAGAAAGAATGCAAATTTAAGGCACTTCCGCATTGGCTTCACTTTTCAGACCCGGAGGTGACCCACTAGTTACAAGCCAAAAAGTTTGGGAACCACTGGCTTAATGTTTAACAATATGTTGTATTTTATAAGCTTATCATGAGTTTTTTAGGTAAAATCTTAAACTGAAAAGTAACTACAGCTCTCAGATAAGTTAAGTAAAAGGTAATTCCCTCTGATATAAAGTGGAGTAGAAGTATAAAGTAATATAAACGACGTACCTGTACAATATATATGACTACATTTATTTACTTACTATCATGTGATTCCAGTTGCAAAGACATGAACATGCATGCATTATTTATTTATTTTATTTTATTCATTAATTGTTAATTTCAGGAACCCTTTATTGAATTATATTTATATCTAACTCTTAAAACAAACTAAAAATCATTATTTGCAAATGCCAAAGAAGACAGACATCAATGCACACACAATGCTCTGCGTCTGTGTGCCTCATCATTTTAGCGCCACCTTCACACTTCTGAAAGGACACATCCTGTATGCGTATAGCCGCGAGCTCAGTCATCCATCTCCCTCTCTCCTCCTCAGCACACGGCACAGGTTAGACACTTCCCTGCTATAGGCTCAGGGGTGGGACACAGAAGGTTGGCAGGCAAGGTGAGGCGAGGCAGATGAGGCAGAGGGCACATCTGTGTGGGACACAGGGGGTCTAGTCAATTTCGGAGAAGCTTTATCTGGTTTAGAAACAGATGGGAAAGTTGGACCGGGGGCAATCATTATGTAACTATTGTATGTATTGCTTTTTTTAACGGGATTGTAATGTGAAGTCATAATAATTAAAAGACTGGTTATCATTATTCCTAATTGTTTATTGTTCCTCTGGTTGTCATCTTTTCACATCAATTTGATCTTTTTTAAGCTTTCTCATTTTGGGCATGACATGTGTGAACAATTTGTGTTAGGAAATAATACAATGCTTTACAAAACTAAAACTGACTTAAGCTGAAATAAACACTTGTTACCCAACCCAGTATAGTATTTAAGAAAAAGAAGCATCAGTGAATGACGGCTGACCTCTCAGTGATGTCTCAAGAGTTTCTGCTCGCTCCCTGAAAAGCCTGCAGGAAATAATCGTTACTGCTGTCAATCTCTCTTGACTCAAATTGTTCAGTCTTTTATGCCATAATTTGGGACTGGTAACATCTATATTTCTAGTATTAACAGTAAAGGCTGTTGCTTGTTGCTTGTTGCTTTTCATGCCGCCACAGACCATTATTTTTACCTTTGCACCTCACTGGGGACATTTTTGGCTTTTGATTTCTTTTTTGGTATTTTGGAGGTTCAACCTTAGCTCCTATAAAAAGGCTATAATAAACTGTGTAGCCAAAATACTCAGACCCTTAAGGACAAAAATGTCCCCATTGAAACCTATTACATTATCCACTGCCATAACAGCATAAAATCATGCACTCGATCATATCAGGCTTTCAATCTAGAGCCCCCAGATTGAGCCATTTTCTCTAAAAAGTGTTCTGAGAGAAAACTAAACTTCTGCACCTCCTCATGGCTCTGTTTTCAGGCTTTAAAAAATCTAGCCCGTGACGGGAGACCTTGACCAATCACAGGTCATTTCAGAGAGAGAGTGTTCCTATTGGCTGTGCTCCGGCTGGTGGGCGGTGCTTGGTATTTCCTCAACAGATCTCAACATGGCTGTCGGGTTAAACAGTACACTACAAGATGTTTCTGAAAACATTTGAGGTGAGAAATAGACATTACAGTAACAGAATATTGATTCATATTTGATCAGCGCTGCCTAGTTTGACCGTTTGATCGGAGTTTGAGAGAGATTGACAGCTGCTCAGAGACGGCAGGCTCTAGCTCGGCTCTGATTGGTTGTTTTCCTCCGGTCTGTGAAAATCTTGCAGATGCCATTAAGAGCATCAGAGAACACTGGATGTTCTCTGAGGCACATGATTTATGGCACATGATTTATTTCAGATTATCGGTCTCATGCACTACTGTCAGGATATAGCGACTGTTTAATAAAAATAACTTCTTTTAATCATATTTGCTCCATTTCTACCTTCTCTATCCTTCTAGTATTGTTTTGTGTAGCTAAAGCCTGATGTAGCGTATTCCTTTGTGCCATAGACCTCCACTGTTGTTCAAAAATGATTGAAAACACATCCCCGAGCATCTTTGTTGCACTGGGTGACATGCGCCTTCATTAATGTGAAAATTGGCACTGTAGTTTATTTTGCGTTGAACCATCGATACTCCCAACGATCACTAGAGCACCAAATCACCAGCTGAAAATAGTCCCCAACAAATACTACTACTCTGGGTAATGTTTGCTAAAACCTACAGTGCCCAAAACCTACTGTTTTAGGAAATCACTGAGCCTTTTGAAAAATAAAACTATATATTTGCATCCCATTTTGAAAGAAATTCAGTAGGAACTAATAGACTTGAGGGGTGAGTACCACAGACAGGTTGGGGAAGTCAGACAGTATTGAGACGGACAAACACACAGCTGACAAAAATACAGAATACTGTCAGCCTTATCCTTTAGCACCACTAAAACTACATAAAGGGAAACAAGAGGGGGAAACTGTATGCTAACTAAGGTGTTAACTGTCATTAGTTTATATAAGAGGGCAGCAGGTGAGTTTTACTGCACCGCGGTCTCCGTCTGGAACTTTCCAAGAAGGTTATCATGACCCCGAGGAGGAAGTGTTTACAGCTGAGGGCTTCTACAGTATTCTCCACTTTGTTTACTGGCAGCGTAAATTCATACACCTTTTCCATTGAAGCTAAAAACAAAAACACTGACACCATATCCCACAGAGGGAACTACAGCAGAGTCTGTAGGAGGAAGGGTCAGCTGTCAGTGCAGAGCCATGAAATATTTATTGGCAAATCACAGAAGTAGTACAATAAGAGGATTAGAGATGCCACCTTGCACTCAACATGCCCACAGAAAATAAAGTGAGTGAGTCACTGGGTGACATAATCCCTCCATTGATTCAGCTCACGGTGGTGAAAAGGGCAAATCCAGTTACGATGAGGAGGGACGAGAAGTGAATAAACATTTCACACATGCATGACGCAATGGAAAGGCCTAAATACCAGAAGGAGAAATGTCTTCTGGCAATTACAATGCCACTTTGTTCATCGTGTCGTCTGTTCTCAGAGCCAAATGTCAGTCACGTGTCTTGTATTTCTGTTTTCATTCATTCCTTACACGCCTCCAGTCTTTATGTGGCTCTCCTCTTTTTGTCCTGGCTGCTGTCTCATCTCTTCCTGCTGGTCTCTCCTTACTTCGCTGTCTCAAAATATTTCAATGTGTAAATCTCGGACTCGTAGAAATTCTGATCATCTCTCCCAAAATGCACCGGGTCGGTTTTGTGATATTGGACTGTATGTCAGTATCTGTGTGAACCCGTTGACTCTAACAGCAAAAGGACCGATTCTAGTTTGACTGTATTTTAGCAACATTTTTTTTTTTCCCAGCAAAACAGTGGACACTAATAATATCAGCTGATCACTCACTGGAGTTATTTTGAGTTATTTATTTTGAGTTATTTATTTTGAGTTATTTATTTTGAGTTATTTATTTTGAGTTATTTATTTTGAGTTATTTTGAGAGTGAGGATGTGATCCTAACAGTGCTGGAGTTGATGTAGTAAATAATAGAAAAGTAAGCCAATGAGTGAGACTGACACAGCCCACAGGGGAGGCTCAGAGGGTAGAGCAGGTTGTCCACCAATCGGAAGGTCGGTGGTTCGATCCCCGGCTGTTCCGGGTCACATGTCGATGTGTCCTTGAGCAGGACACTTATCCCCAAATTGCTCCTGAAGGCTTAGCCATCGGTGTGTGAATGAGTATTTAGATTAGATCCTGATGGGCAAAGTTGGCACCTTAGCAGCCTCTGCCATCAGTGTATGAATGCTGACATGTAGTGTAAAGCGCTTTGAGTGGTTGAAAGACTAGAAAAGCACTATATAAATGCCATTACAAGTCCATTTACCATTTGACTAATGGTGGACTAATGCTAGTGCTGTAGGCACATGTCTGTTGTGAGCTTGACGGGGGTCATGGGTGAGGTCAAAGACAGAAACCGTGTATTTAGCCACATTATGACAAAAATGGGATTTGGCAATGTCTGGCAGTCTGTTAGTCCGGTGATTCTTAATATGGGGTCGGGATCCGGAGCGTCTGCGAAAAAATTTGATATAAATTACTAAATTATGCTGTATCATTAAAAAGTGCGTATCTACAGATGGGGACAATTTGCGCTAATAAAACAAGCATATTGTGTCCATAACTCCCACCCACGTTAGCTTTGGGCCAATAGAAACTCTTATATGATTGTGATTGTGACAATAAGCTAATTATTTTTAAGTTGAAGCACTTACTGACAGTCAGCTTTAGACTGGTAAGTTTAAATGTCTGGATTTATTATTATTATTTAATATCTGGTCTTACTAGTGTTAATTTTCTGAAAGCTTTTAAGATCAATTACTTGAAATGTGGCTATGAATTCTGTCAAGTTGAGTCCAAATACAATTTGAATAAAATCACCCTCTGTTTAAAAGGTATATAAGTGGTATCAACATTCAGTAACATTGTAAATGTACCTGTTGTGGAACTAATAAAAGATTATCTCACCTTATCTTAACACGATTCAAATTGAAATGTGTTTCTGCATATCACCAAGAAACAGGTCTGAAGCATTTAGGTTGAAAAGTTTTAGGATACAAATAGATCCAATGGCATCTAAGAGTACTAATGATAGTAAGCATTTGTTTAATCACTATTACAATAAAGTCCCTGGCATCAAAACGTTTGAGAACCCCTGCGTTAGTCTACCACTTTGGTCCAGATTGAAATATCTCAACAACTATTGGATGGACTGCCGTGAAACTGCGGTACATTCAGGGTCCCCAGAGGATGCATCATTAGGTGATCCCCTGACTTTTCTTCTTCGCCACCATCAGATTACCATTTGTCTATACAACTATTGGATGAATTGCCATGAAAATTTGATGCAGAAAACCTGTTAAAAATCATGGAACGAGCGCAACCTGGCTACAATTGTTGAAGTCCTAATCCTGTTGGGACGCTCTTTGAGGAACCTCCTGTTGTGCTCATAGAAACTCTCCTTCCCTTGTCTGTCCCTCCTTTGATCGAGCATGAGGCAGAACTAACCTTGTGTGGAGAAAGCAGTGTGAAAACTAGGCTACACCTCTCCGGCCCAGCGAGCGCCAACCCGTGCATACCTTTTCCAGGACAGGAAAGCTTGCACTCCAGGAGGATATTAAATATTCAATCCCCATGCCTCCTGGGCTGTGGGCAAGGGAGACTTGAGGCTAATTACTGAGCTGGGAGTGAATATGTGTGTGTGATTGTGTGTGTGTATATTATGCATGTTGGTTTGTTTGTTTGTTATAGATGAGTGTGTGTGTCGAAGTAGCAGCAGTCTTGGTCAGATTCATCTTCCATTTATGCAAAGAGGAAGTGGGATGGGCTGGCCTCTCGACCTCAGGGCTCCTCATTAAGAGCTAATGAGGTAACACAACTATTACTATAACCCTCTTTAACAGCACATCTGTGTCTTAATATCCCCGCTGCATAGTGAAATATACTAACCCAAATGTATTTTAGCTTAATTGCCTTTATACGCACTGCAAGAATAGACTTTTCTCTTTCTGCTCTGCTCTGTCTGACATACATATTCAATTTCCTCATTTGTGAAACAGTGTCACCTCCGCCCGCATACACGAATCACACATAGACACGCACATCACATTGACTAACCAAGGAAACTCACAAGTTTCAAAGCTCAGACTGGGTTTGCCACATTCCCTCTGTGTCACAGATTTGTCACCGCGTCCTCGGCCGACGCTTCTTTCTCTCACTGTATCTGTCCTGTATCTCTGTGGTGAGATCACATCCTTAATTTCCCTTCTGGCTGACCCCAGTTTGGAGTACTCCCGGGGAGGGAGGGGAGAAGGTGAGTAAGAGAGAGGGAGGTGGAGCTTGTCACGCATCGGTTGTTCCTCACACACGCAACAACTGTCTTTTGTATTCAGCGTGATTCATTAGCGACACTCAGGTCTGGTCAGTGCGTCCAGATTAGATTAGTGTTGATCTGATGAGTGCGGTTTCCACTGGACGGTCCATTTAAGACCTGAGGCTCAGTAGCCGATGCCTCTTTGTCTTTAGAAATGTTGCTACTAAATCAATGGTGCAATTTCCTTTTCCAACCTGTCCAGACTGATAATCTGACCTCCGCGTCCTCAACTTTACTGATGGAAATGTTAGTAACAAGTCATTTACCTCTAATGGGTTGTATTCAAGAGTTTTCATCCATCACTTTGGTCTAAAGGGATACAGACCGGGGAGGCAGGCTATTTCAGGGAATGCGCTGATAGAGTTTACATTTTTTTGTCTGCCCTTTAAAAGGAACAGTGTGTAACATTTTGGGACTCTATTAACAGAAATTGAATATAATATTCATAACAATGTTTTCATTAGTGTATAATGACCGGAAACTAAGAGTCGTTGTGTTTTTGTTAGCTTAGAATGAGCCCTTCATATCTCTTCACGGAGTCCGCCATGTTGCTCCACCATGTTTCTACAGTAGCCCAGAATGGACAAACCAAACACTGGCTCTAGAGAGAGCCTTTCATGTTTTTGCGTTACCTGAAGGCCACCGTAGTTCTCCGACACGCTTATGAAACTGCGGTAATGTGGATGGCGTCTGAGCGAGGTAAATGCCGTTACCACGGTTTTGCACTCGGCGGCTCACGTTACCGCGGTCTCGGAAAGGGAGGAGTGAGCGAAGGGGTACTCAGTTGGTTGCAATCTGCAACCACACCACTAGATGCCGTAAAATCCTACACACTGTACGTTTAATTCGCTCTCACAGCTGAACTATTTGGCAGCTGAAGTTGAAAGGCCTTCACTCAAGTCTTTCTCCTACCTCTCTCTCACCTCCACCCACGCAGGGCGTCTCTGCTTTTAGTCCCGCTCTCCTCAAAGGCCAAGGTAGATGTACAAGCAGTCACCTGTCACGATTAATTAAAGCTTATGGCCACTGATTGGTGCCAGGGAATAATCCTGCTCACCGCTGGCCTGGGACACAGCATCCAGAGTGACCTTGTGTTGGATTGTAAACTGACTCTGGGACAGGAATAATAAGTGTGCCACACCTACACACCCACAACTGTGCAGCCTTCCTAATCCCCGGCACTGTGACTAGACCCTACTGTACTCAGCAGATTATATCATTAGTAGGTGGCTCAGTGCCTCAGAGGTTTCCAGTAGTGTGTCATGCAGGCTCACTGACCATGCATGGTGTGCTTTGTAAAGCAAGTAATACATTGTGCTCTTCTTGTAGCCTTGGGCATTGAAGGATTGAAGCAGACTGTATAGAAATGGAGAGACGGTGAAGTGTGGCAGGGGTTTTAAAAAATGTATCAACACAATCTCAAAATCTCCCGTCTCCCTCCTTCACTGTCTCTCTCTGTAATGCAAATGTCAAGACTTGACATAGAGAAAGAATAAAAAAAAATATCTGCCCCAGAGATCACATTAGCTCTGACCCCATTTCTTTTGAAATGCTGACATGACATTTCGTGAATACTTGGGAGAAAGTAGCCAGGAAGTTAAATGGGCCGTGAACGAATATCATCAGAAAATGCCATCGCTAGTTGGGATATTTTAGTCGGTTCTGAAATGCAATTTAGTGTCACAAATGGAACCGCACCGGTTTGACATGGTCAAATGGAGTTTCTCACGGGACTGACCTTCTTCCCCCAACATCGTTAAAGCACTATTTCATTTTGATGGAGCGTTTTAACTTTCAGCATGTAGTTCAGGGGCAACTGCTAACTTTAGCTCCAATGGTCTCGGTCACATTCAGGCCTTTAATATACCTTTCAACATTGCAAATTGCAAAGAGGCAAAATGAGTGATGCATGCTGTAGAAATACCACCAGGATCTACTTTTCCTTGTTTGTTGTGATAGTTGTCAAAAAGAAAGCTTAAAGTGCTGTGCCAACTACATGTTCAAGGTAATGAGAAGGACCCTCACACAAACAAAACATGTGGCTCAGTGTTTTTGCATATTCAGTGCAGTCTTTTAATTTTTAAGCATTTTAATCGCTTCATTCCAGGCGACCATTATCAGTGCAGCAATGTACTGATTACCAAGCGTTTGCTGCTTGTTTCACAAAGATTAAAAGACTGGATTGAACAGGCAATTAGTCTGACGCCATCCACATTTTGTTAATATGCATATGCTAATAAGTTCTTTTCACCTGACCAAAACAACATCAAACTTTATAAAGTGAGTTGTTTTTCAAAGTGACCCTCAAGAGAACTTTATAAACTACAAATTACCAAAAAAGACTACGTGTCTGCAGCCATACTGGCAGCTCTGTGAGGCTGCACATAGGCAGGCTGTTCTCATACACCGTTTGTAGCTATACATACGAAGAAGAATGTCACTGTAATTTGTATATATCTTACAAAATCAATTTGTATGTACTCGACGTAATTGTGAGCTAGGAAGTATAAAGAGCAACAAACGCTGCATAAGGAGGAGGTCGGGGTGGATAGGTTGGTCAAGAAACACTGGACTTTCGCCCCGGAGACTGGTGTTCACACCCCACGTGAAACCAGAAATCAACGATGATTTATTTGTCACGTAACTTGCATACTTAAGTAACGTCACTTCTGTAGTTACTTTAACCCAAACCCCGATCTTTTCCTAAACCTAACTAAATGGTTTTGTTCCCGCAACCTAACCAAGTTGTTTTCTGTGAAGATGGAAGTTTATTCTGAAAAGACTGGAGCGGAAATTGACATGCTGGACATTCGTAGGAAAACTCAAGAAAAATAATGAATAACTTTTTGCAAGATACCTTACGAAACATGCTAACATGCTTACAGTGATAATGCTAACATGCTGATGTTTAGCAGGTAATCATTACCATGTTCCTAGCCTGCTATCATGCTAACATTTGCTAATTAGCATTAAACACAAAGTGCAGCTGAGGCTGATGGGGATGTCATTAGTTTTACAGGTTTTTGGTCATTTTTGGTTTGTGCAATAAAAGTATTACAAAACTTTGACCTGATGATGGCGCTAGATGAAAAATCAGGGAATCGCCAAAGTCTGTCGAGGATTTATCCTCTGAGGACCTTGAATATATGCACAACGTTTCATGATAATCTATCCAATATTTGTTGAGATATTTCAGTCGAGATCAGGGCTGCCCAAAGTGGGTGTTGTTGTTGTTGTGATGTTTCTAGCAAAAAAAAGAAAAGAAAAATAAATTAAAACAAATTCAAATATAAATCCTAGTTTAAGTTGTTTTTTGTGAGGTAAAAATACTCTTCAAATATGTAGGATTCCTAATTATCAATTATTTTTCATAATCTGAGCACGGTGGGCAGAGAGACACTTTGTGCAGGAAGTCAGTTTGGCATTAGGCATTTCAATGACGGGAACTTGGGATCTTCTTAATAATACAATACAATACAATACAATACAATACAATACAATACAATACAATACGTGTTTGCTTTTGGCCCTTGGCCCACCATTAAGTTTCAGTTTTGGCCCCCCAAGGGAAAAGGTTTGGGCGCCCCTGGTATAGATCGACCGACATTGCTATCCCTAAAATGGGTATACAGCACTGGGGTATATTCCTCAGACATTATTGTGTATTCTTCAGTATTTTTCACTGTTGTTTTCTTCTGTGTTTTGTTTTCCAGATCCTGGCAGTCATCTCCATCCTCTTCATTGTGTTGTCCACCATTGCCTTGTCTCTGAACACCCTTCCAGAGCTGCAGGACGTGGATGAGTTTGGTCAATCCACAGACAACCCGCAACTGGCCCACGTGGAAGCTGTGTGTATCGCCTGGTTCACCATGGAGTACCTGCTTCGCTTCCTCTCTTCCCCCAACAAGTGGAAGTTCTTTAAGGGTCCTCTGAATATCATCGACCTGCTGGCCATCTTGCCCTACTACGTCACCATCTTCCTGACAGAATCCAACAAGAGCGTGCTGCAATTTCAGAACGTCCGCCGCGTGGTTCAGATTTTCCGGATCATGCGGATCTTGCGTATTTTGAAGCTGGCTCGTCACTCCACAGGTCTCCAGTCTCTGGGTTTCACTCTCAGGAGGAGCTACAATGAGCTAGGCCTGCTGATCCTTTTCTTGGCCATGGGCATCATGATCTTCTCCAGTCTGGTGTTCTTCGCCGAAAAGGATGAAGAGGACACCAAGTTCAAAAGCATCCCAGCTTCTTTCTGGTGGGCTACCATTACCATGACAACAGTAGGCTATGGCGATATCTACCCAAAAACTCTACTGGGAAAGATAGTTGGGGGTTTGTGCTGCATCGCCGGAGTACTGGTGATAGCCCTGCCTATCCCCATCATCGTGAATAACTTCTCTGAGTTCTACAAAGAGCAGAAGAGGCAGGAGAAAGCCGTCAAAAGAAGGGAGGCTCTGGAGAAGGCTAGGAGAAACGGTAGCATTGTTTCTATGAACATGAAAGATGCATTTGGCCGCAGTGTAGAGCTCATGGATATAATGGTGGAAAATACCGATGAAAAGACGGAGAAGATGCACGATAATCATGTGTCTCCTTGTCTGCCGAAAGGGACACCCAAACTCAAGTCACATTTGAGCCCCAGCAGCCCCAGTAGGACACTCGAATCAAGCTACCAAGAACAGGCCAAGCCCTCGAGCAGTCCTCAGCATCTTAGCGCACAGAAACTGGAGGTGATGTACAACAAGATGGCCAACGCTCAGTCACAACCCGACCTTGACAGCAAGGAAAAGGGGCCGCCGTCCAAAGCGGTTAGGCAGAAAGCTGAATTAGAGATGGGAAGTATTCCCGCTGAAGCCATCACAAGCAAAGCAGAAACGATTACAGACATGAGGAGCATGTCCAGCATTGACAGCTTCATCAGCTGTGCCACCGACTTCCCTGAGAGCTCTCGCTTTTCCCTCAGCCCGCCAGGTAGGGTCAGCACCAACCCCAGCCTGGAACCCACCTTGGAGAATGAGCACGAAGGGTCCCAGGGCACCAATACACCCCTGACAGGAAGAGGCGCCAAACCCAGCCCGCATTCTGACAGTCCCAAGGCTGTGTGCATCAACAACCCGATCAGAAGCCACTCACTCAAGGTCAACTTCAGAGCTAGGGAGGATTCAGGGACGGGGGCCCTCTCGGACAGCTCGTCGGTCCAGAGCCCCGAAGTGTCCGTCTACACAACTGCCAGAAGCACGACACCCAGCAAGAGCCCGGAGAATTTACTGCCCAGCAGCCTCTTCACATTCCACGACGCATCCATCAATAAATTCATTGATGCCGACACAGATGAGGAGGAGCACCTGCATGACGGTTCAGGCACCAACCCATCCCAAAGACTCATGGAAAGAGTCAGCCCAATGTTTGGCCATCACTCCAGCTTCCAGCAAGGGCCCAACCACATGGAGGGCCTGCAGGGGAAGCTGGGGAACAGCGTGCTGCCACTAGAAGGGCAGGAGAACCACGTGGCTCAGGAGCTGCAGCCACTTCAGGGAGAGCCGAGTCACTCTAACGCTTAAAAGTTACAATAAGGGAGAGGCCACGGAGGAAACAGACAGGAGAGGAGGAAGCAGAACTATAAGAAGCACAGTGAACTCAGCAAAACTGAACATCCCCCAAAAATATGAAAGGCACTGAAAACATTTGCCTGAACATTTGAAGAATTGCAATGCGAAATGCTTCTGCCATGAAAATAGTTGTGGACAATGGGAAAGTGTGTTTTTGCTCTCGAACTTTTTCCTACAGAGGACTCCTGAATTAATTAATTTCGCAGAGGACTCTGATCTAAGAGGTTTTAAAAAAATGGCAAGGAATGCCCGTCTGGTAGTTTTTACTATTTATACATTTGCCCAGATCATCGTATAATAATTACAGCCTAGTTGTAAGAGTATAAGATATTGTTTTTATAAGCAAAAACCTATTTTTCTGACATCCCTGGATAAAGCCACTATAGCACAAGCTGTCCAATCAGTAGCAAACCACAAAGAGGATTGACACATGGCACTACAAAATGGGAAACTCCTTCAGCTTTAGTTCAAACTATGTTGCTGTGTGAAGAGGGAACTTGCATTTTTCTTTGTTATCGGTGTATAATTATGGCATTACAAAGGCAACAGTGTGTTTGGGAAATGTATAGTTTGCTTCCTTTAACTTCCTTCCTCAAAACTGGCCTTAGTTTATGTTGTCACTCGTGTTTTATGTTTGTGTGAGTGAGGAAGAGAGACATAGACAGCACATACATACTGTATATATATATATATATATATAGCATATTTATTATTATGTAGCGTTCTTGATCTCTCAAGTGTGAACTTGAGGAGAATCAAGTATTTTAGACTTTAGTGTCTATATTTTTTACTGCACAGAATAGACAACACACAGAGAGACACTGTGAGGCTGCATCCATCGATTACTTTCTTGTTCCCATTGTGCCCGACTGTTGGCAAGAGAGAGCACCTTAACATGATAATTATTTTTATTGTGAACACAGAAAAAAAACCTCTTTATTGTTGTTTGTATTGGTGTTTGTATTGGTGTAATCAGAGTTTGAATCTGGAGAAAATCGAAAAGTCTTATGTGTTATTTCAAAGTGTTCTCAAAAGGTGTTTCAAAGGAGTCATCAACTACTGTAGCTAATAATCTGAACTTCACTATAGCTGGAAAAACAGCACTGAAAATCACTGAGATTTTCTATGTTGAACCTCCAGTTTTGTAGGAATGTGAGTATTGTACATGTACAACTACAAAAGTCGAATATTACAAGGAAAGCACATTTATTGTACAAGTTAAGAATGAAAATAATTTATATTTTTAAAGATATTTTCTAAACGAACGGACTCGTAGACAAATATATTGTGCTAATCCCGTAGTTTTGCATTTCGATAAGTGTACTGCATTATTTTGATGGAGTTGCATTTGTTAGACAATATACTGTAGTAGAGGAATTTGTATTGTTTGCGAGTTTGTCTCCTCGTAAATGTCTGTCCCTCTATCCTTTGTGCAATGTGAAGAACCAAAGAATTGTTCTTTCTTTACAGATGATGGTAAGTTTTACTGTTTTATCTAAAAAAAATGTAAGAAAGTTAAGCATTCCTTTTCTAAATCTGACATATTTCAGGGAGCCATACTTGCTCGTTCGGTACAAACATGTAAGCAGATGAGAGGACCGGCCTCTGAAGAGGAAAGCTGTTGACAGGGAATGAAAAGAGAGGATAGACGGCACTTTATTTTTAATCCATTTCGAAAAGCTAATTTGATTATTTACACACTGGATCTTGGCAAGTGGTTCGCTTCCAGAGATCCAAAACATCACGCTCATACGAGTTCACATGACATCTCTTACAAACATAAAGCCACCTCGCAGCTATACGTACAGCTCAGGCACACAAACTGCATGGAGGAGGTATCTCGTGTGTCTGCAGGCCGCTTTAGCTCAACCAAATATCCTGCATCCTGCTTTTTCTGTATGCATCTGACCTGGGTGTTGATCATCTGGTGCTCTCATGCTCTTTGCTACATTACTCATGCAAGCATGGTTTTACAGCGTTATTAACTTTACAACATAACATCCAGGCATGCTACAAAGCATCTATTTTTAATCTTTTACGCTTACAGAAATAGAAGTATTTACGCTGTATGGTTGTTTGCAATCATTAGACATAATATGAGTTAGGTATTTCCGTGCCTTTGCTTTTAACAGACGCCTGCCCCGCACTCTGAATCTATCACTGTCTAATGGAGCCCAAATGACAATTAAACAAACTGTACAGCAAATAAACACATAGAGAACTGGGTCATTATGCTGTCAGGCTGCTATATTAGATACCCACACTCCTCCCTCTAATGTCTCTCCTGTACACTTACCCAACATTTACATGAAAAAGGCCCAATCCACCAAAACAAACTCACCCAGCAGAGTGAACGGCCCACTGTTTCCATGGTGATGGTTGAGATGACTGGATGGCTGGTATTTGATGCAAGCCTTAAAGTCCTTAAAGACTCTAATAACATATTGCAAATATACACAATGTTTACATTCGGTTCATGAATTCACTCAATCCGTCATTCATCTCTTTTCTTCCTCGTCACCTGTGGCTTCAAAAATGATATAAACAGCTAACTCGATTGTGGACCTTTAACACCTCTCAGCAAATTATAAAAGAACAGGCAACCTATGCTTGAAACTAAGGTGCTGTTGCTATGACGTGTATGTTCACTTCACCCCTGTGAAGGGAGTAAGTGTGAAATGTGAATGGAATAGGAACAAGCGGTGTGTGACAGAGAGAGCTGTGCGGCCTGATTACAACTGACGTCCCCAACGATTGGCTGTAGCACTCGGCTCCTTCACTTCATGTCCAGCTTCAGCCCAAATCTTCAACACAGACAAGATGATCATTCTCATGCTCATGCTCTTTCAAAGCATTCCCTCAGACAAGACAATCGGCATCACGCTCCGTCATTGAGAAAGTTACACACACACACACACGTGTACTCAGGTGTGTTTTTTCCATTACAAGCACTGTGTGCTGGAGTCTTTTGTGCAGAATGACAATGCAGAAATGGCAGCTGGGTTGAGGCATCCTTTTGAGGATGTGTTCATTTCTGGGCTTCTATAAATACCTTCCTGGGCATGCAGAGGGAGGGTCTGGGCCAGAAGGAAAAGGCTCAGTTACAGCTGTGTCTTTGGTTGTGATGGTGTCATGGAGGAACAAACTTTGTAACAGAAGACTCTGATGAAAGGGGGGGGGGCTACGGAGGCTTACGAGAAACTGTACAAACAGTCACTGGTGTGTGGGATTTGTTACAGTCCAGCCCTCAACGCTGCATGGTAATGGTATAAAACTGTCAAACTGACAAAAGGCCGTATGACTTTCTCTACTGAAGGCATTAGAAACACAAGATAAAAAGGGAGGGTGTCCTACACAGTGCAGATTCATTACCATTCATCACACAACAGTCAGACATGCAGTAAATACTGACAAACCTTTGGAGTTGAGCCTCTCGTCCTAGTGGACTTACTTCCAAACAAGCCATAGTCTATTAAAATGGGTACAACTCTTTCCTCTGTTGGATGAATGTTAACAATGTCGTTATTGCTTTTTATATCTTTTTTTTTTCTTGTTTTTCTGAATTGCACTTTATTGATTTTTCTGTATTAAATCCTCTGCTTTCTAGTAACCATGCAAATAAACAATGTCAACATACGATGGTTCAAATACAATTTTCAAAAGCACAAGTCAATAATAATAATAATAATGTCAATAAGTATCATTTTCTTTAAGCACAACACGCCACACTAGAGGTTTAAGCCAAATACAGACACGTAATTTAATGGTCAGAATCTTCCCCCTTCTTCAGGGAATTAATCACCTCTGTTCGACTCACACAGGTCGGTACGCTGCCCTCGCTGTGTGTGGGGAGATGGTTGTTTTGTAAAGTTTCATACTTTGTACCAGTTGACTTTGTAGAATATTATCTTTGTGGGTTCCTGTTGTTCAACGCATGTAGCGCTATTAAACTTTGACACACAGAACTTGTAAATATCATCTAAGCAGCTGTAGGACAATGTCTATATGATCAGCAATTTTGAAGCAATTTTCTCCTTTTACTGACTGAAGCTTAATAAAAGAAAATATTCCAGTGCTGGTGCCTCACTTTATTAACAGTAATGTGTTGTTATAAAACAATAAACACTGAATACACACAAGAGGAATGTCATGCGAGAGAGCGAGCAGTGAGATTGTGCAACGACTGAGCTTATGGTTTGTGGATGGAAACTATCTTATACAACAGCACCCTCCAGTGTATTGTTCAGTATTCAATAAAAACTAATATATATATATATTAAAGTACTCACTACAAACAATGAAACATGAATAATTCATTTTAAGGGCTCCGGCAAAAAAATTTTTTGCATTATCAATTACACTATTGATTATTTTACCAAGAAAATGTAAAAAAAATACTGAAAAATGTCCATCACCACCATTTCCCAGAGCCCAGAGGGACATTTTAAAATGTCTGTTTTGACCGAGCAACAGTCAAAAACAAAGAAAAGACAAAGAAAATGTCCAGTTATATAAAACAGAGAGAAGCAGCAAACACATTTAGCAAGCTGGAGCCTGCAAATGTTTTGCATTTTTGCTTAATAAATGACTTAAATGATTTTTTCTGTCGATCGTCTATAACTAATTAATGTTGCAATTCCGTCAAAATGCGCTAAAACGGAGCGTTTCAGACGGAGGGTAAATACAGGTATATTCAGGCAGACAGTATTAGGAAAATAAAGTTGTTTTTTTAACATTACAGCATGTAAACACGTTCTAGTAGAAACCCAAAATACAAGTATGAACCTGAAAATGAGCACGATATGGGACCTTTAAGATAACTCCAAACTGGGTCATGTTGTAAGAGAAGAAGTCTATATTTGTGGAGTTGGAGCCCAGCCAATCATGATAGATTATGAGTTTTGTCACAAACAAATTAACAGGTGTCCGGAGCGTCACCCTTAGGTGTCACCTGTCTGCACATGGAGCTCTGCTGTCCTCTTGCGGCCGCAGACACACCTGCAGCTTCTTCTCTGCTGCAGCTGCTGGTTTATGTCTTTTCCTCTGCTCCATTCTCACAGTTTATAGGGACTTTCTCATGTGACATTTGTTTTTTTACTCTGTAACGGATGCGACTTTAAATGTAACAAGGTACAATAGGCTACTTCTGATAAATAGTAGATCTACTTAAGTAAAAGTAGATAGGAAGTCCTTGGTATAGAAAGGCAGTCTGGAAAACATCCGAGCCACTCTGATTGTGAATTAAAAATCCTTTATTAAGACAATTTTTGGTGTTATGCATGTCTTAATAAAGGATTTTTAATTCACAATCAGAGTGGCTCGGATGTTTTCCAGACTGCCATCCTATACCAAGGACTTCCTATCACAGTAAGCTGGACAGTCACTGATTTTTATTGTTATCAGTGAAATTATCTTCCAAAGCAGGTTACAGATTCACATTTTTTCTTGTGCAACCATACGTCACGCTACGTCATGACCAAAGTTTTGAAGAGGATTACATCACAGTCATTACCAGTCACAACTTTAGGCTTTTCACAAGACACCCACAGTCTTAACTTCTACAAGGAACAATCTCTATCTGCAGCATAAACTTAAACAAAACCACTAAAGTCTGGGTCACAAGTACAGTAAAATGTTATAATACAATAAGATTAGATGTATAATATTACCTACAGGAGAAAAAAAGAGTACTTGCATAATGTGAGTTTATGAAGCATGCTATTAGAGATTTGTGCACACGTGCTAAGAAGTTTATCACCTTAACATTTTACTCCAAGTTGGATAATCCGCCTCACATCATGGATCAGGAATAACTTTCTATAACACATGAAAGGAATGTCGACGTAAGAGGTGACCGGATAAATTCCTAAAAATATACTTGTGTGAAAGTAGTTTACTGTTAATTGTGGCTGGGGTAAAGATCTTATATAAAAGTCAAACACTGCTCAGAGTAAAAGTTGATTTACTTTTTTACATAAGACAACATTATTTGTGATCTTTTCCAGGCTACTCTAACTAGAAACTAGGACTGTCATCGATTAAAATATTTAATCGCGATGAAATCGCATGATTGTCCATAGTTAGTCGCAAATTAATCACACATTTTTTATCTGTTCAAAATGTACCTTAAAGAGAGATTTGTCAAGTAACTAATACTCTTATCAACATGGGAGTGGTCAGATATGCTTGCTTTATGCAAATGGATGTACATATTTATTATTAGAAATCGATTAACAACACAAAACAATGACAAATATTGTCCAGAAACCCTCACAGGTACTGCATTTAGCATAAGAAATATGCTCAAATCATAACATGGCAAACTGCAGTCCAACATGCAACAACAGCTGTCAGTGTGTCAGTGTGCTGACTTGAACATGAACCCATTTTCATTCACATATCATGAGGTCAGAGGTCAAGGGACCCATTTGAAAAATGTAGTCTCCGTCGCGACGCTAGTATGACATGGTTGCTACCAATGGATTCCCTAGGTTTTCTAGTTTCGTATGATACCAGCATCTTCAATCACGTTAACGTTGACAGCCCTACTAAAAACATGTTTCTAAGTGCAAAAACTGAAAGTTAATCCTCTTCTCAGATGACTTACCAAGAGCTGTAAATGCATTACCCAAATCAAAATATAAGTTTAAGACATCATTTCTTAAAAAAAAATACACATAAAACATTTAAGAAAGGAGAATGTAAGTGAGTATAAAGACTGAGACTGTGAGTATAAAGGATAAAAAATTAAAAAAAACGTATTGAAATTTCTCACGACAAACAAATGTGCTCTTTGGATCCAGGTTGGTTACAGGTAGAAACGATGTAAAGTCTTTATTTAAATACAAAGCTATGACAGTGACAGCTATGTTTAGTTACATCCACCTCTAAGTGACACTAAGCACAGGACATACCTTTGAACAGAGTCTTTTGTTCATTTGTTTCTCCTCACTCTGTTTTGACCTTTAAATACCAGACACCACTCTGATAATAATTAGAGGCTGGTTTTGTCTGACTTGGTGTCCACAGTGTACGTCTCAGCAGAGTCATGGAAAAAACAAGAGGTACTGCATACTTTTAACTTCACTGCCCAAGGTCATATAGTTCTTCATTTTACCAAATCATTTTTAAATATATTTTTTCCTATATCTTAAAACTACTAGCATGCTCATGTGTGCAAGTAAAAGTTACTGATCACTGCAATAATTCCTCATATCTGTACTGGTTGTGATGGAGGACTATATCCACACATCCTGTTATAAAAATATATTGTAAGTAAGGTTCAGGTTAGACAACTCAAGTGTTATATTTTACAAACTTTACAAACATCCAAGGGAACATTTTTCCATTGTGTTTGGGAATGTAAAAAGTTCTGGGAAGAAGTAAAATATACGATGGAAGATATTTTATCAATACAATTAACTATGGAGCCCACGCTTTTCTTATTATGTGCTATCCAAAAGAACATAAAACAAGGACGAGAGAGCAAATCTTTTTAGATCTATGTCTGTTACAAGAAAAGCAGATTATAGCACTTTCATGGAAAAGTGTAAATAGACCACGTATTGGTAAATGACTAAAAGTACCGTCTGCATGTATATCTTCGTAAAAAAAAATCACCTATTCTAATTGGGGGAAACAATAACTACTTTCTTAATTATCTGGAACATACAGACTCTGAAAGTATACTGGCACAGCAAAGTGAATTTGGGGATGATTGATATTCTCCTATGGAAGCCTTGCATGCCTTGATTTATGCTGACTGTATCTTCTTCTTCTTCTTCTTCTTAATCCTCTTGGCCCCTTTGGGAGCATAGGGCGCCCACCATGGATCTCCACCTCACTCTCTTCTGTGCAGTGGTCTTTGCTTCCTGCCAGGAGGTCCTGATCTTATTTAGCTCGTCGAGCGTGGACCGTCTCCAGTTGGTTTTTGGTCTCCCTGGCTTCCTCTTTCCTTGTGGGTTGTAGTCCAGAGCTTGTTATGTTTGTTTCTTGTTTTCTGAGTGTATGCCCGATCCATCTCCACTTTCTCCTTTTGATTTCTTTGTTGATTTGCTCCTGGTTTGTCTGTTTCCACAGGTCTGTATTTGTAATTTTTCTGGGCCACCATATCCTCAGTATGTATCGGAGGCCGTTGTTAATGAACACTTGCAGTTTGTTGGTGATCGTGTTTGTGGTTTTCCAGGTTTCACAGCCATAGAGAAGGACAGATTTTACATTTGAGTTGAAAATTCTGATTTTGGGGTTTTTGGAGAGCTGGGAAGAGAGCCATACATGCCGACTGTATGGTGGGATGAAATTTGACGTTGGTGATTAATAGCTGTAGGAGAAACGTTTGTTATTATTGTATTTAAATATATTATTATTTATTTGTTTATGTATTTTATTTTTAGAATTTTTGTTGTAATTTTTTTATTTATTTATTTATTCTTTGTCTTGTGTATGCTTGTTTACTGATATAGTTTTGAATCATTTATGCTCTAAAAAAATCGAATAAAAAAAGTGTTAAAAAAAATAAGTTATAATGTGGCCTGCTCAAAAGACCATCCTTAATGTAAACATTATGTAATCTATGATGGTATATGTTTGTCTACAGTTTGATGATATAAAACATAGAGTTACAGGCTGCTTTGGCTCTGGACCTGCGTGTTATCTTAATCCCTGCCTCAGTCATACTCAGCCACTGTTATGAACGTGTTATGAATGTGCACGGGTTAGTCAATCAGACTAAGTCAGACCTTCTATTGGTGGCCACCATCCTAATCCGGCACACAAGTTATATAAAATAACCATCCAATCCACGTCACGCAGAGAGAAACCACTCCAGAGCTCAGCTTGTGTGTGTCACTAACAGTAACAGGACTGGACTGCAGCAGCATCATGATCGTGATAGTGGACCTGCTGCTGATGCTCATCGACCTGACCTTCTCCATCCTGAGCGCCATCCTCCAGACGTTCCTCCGGCCGAGGCTGAAGAGTGTAGACGGAGAGCTGTGTCTGATAACCGGAGCCGGAGGAGCGCTGGGTCGTCTGTTCGCTCTGGAGTTCGCCAGAGAGGGCGCTCAGCTGGTGCTGTGGGACTGTGACACGGAAAACAACGAGAAGACCGCCAAGCTGGCGCGGGAGCTGGGAGCGCAGGTGCACGCGTACACGGTGGACCTGTCCAAGCGTCAGACTATCTACGAGACGGCGGACAGGGTGAGGGAGGAGGTCGGGGACGTGTCCATCCTGGTCAACAACGCGGGCGTGGTGGCCGGACGGAGGCTGCTGGACTGTCCGGACGAGCTGCTGGAGAGGACGCTGCTGGTCAACTGCCACGCGCTGTTCTGGGTGAGACTTTTACGCATGCACCTTTTACGCACAGTTGAAAGCGTACAATTTTTAATTTTTTTTAATTTATTTTTTAAAGGGACTGTTTGTAACTTTCAGAAACCACAATATCACTCTATATTTCACCTGCTTGGCAGTAATGTTAGCCGACCGGACGAAGGTCTCTCCATGAATCACTGCTGATCCTAGTGTTGGCTTTTCCTGCTTCAGCCCCTGAGGCTGAAGCAGGAAGAGAAACGTTATCGCAGGGAGACACCGGCACCCGGTCGGAGACGATAACGTTTCTCGCTGCGGAGCCCCGTCACTTCACAAGACACGGGAAACCTCTGTTGGTCTGGAGGAGCTGCAGCAGTTATTTCTGCACAAAGGGCCACTGTACATTCACTAGATATTCTCAGAGCTAAACTAATTCTCCTGCAGTTTGGAGTGAGCGCGCGTTCACGTCTAGAGGTGGAGCGAGACAGCGAGAACAAGCGCGGTGTGTGAGTGAAGGCAAGCAGGCAGAGGAGGAGAGACTCCGGCCACACGCGAGCGCGGATATGTGAGCGCGCATGGGATCCCGACCCGGTAGATTTATACCTGTAAAAAGTTACAAACAGTCCCTTTAATATTACTCTCGTATTTTTGTATGATTATTGTTTTTTTTCCGTATTTTTTTGCTTTGTTGTTGTTTTTTTAACTCTACTCTTTCTTTTTTTCATTATTATTATTGTTATTTCTTTTTTTGGTTTTGTTTTGGTTTTGAATGTTGAGGTTGTTTTCTCTCTAGTGTACTTGATGGATTTGTCTGTAAGCTCATCTACTTAAAAGTTGGTTTATAGACTGTTGTAATTACAAACAGTAGATTGCATATATGAAAACAACCTTGAAAAAAGGAAAAAACAAAGTATAAAAAAGGAAAAAACAAAGTATAAAAAAAGAAAAGAAAAAGTATTCCAGTTTCACTAGACAAAGAGCAAACATCATCTACCAGCTTGACATGGATTACATAATAACATCTATTCACTATAGTGCTCCCAGCTGGCCTGGGCCTGTGATTGCGCACTGATGCGTGAAGGGATTAGAGCAGCCTGAGCCACGAGAATCACTCCTTTATTGAGAATGTGATGTGTACAAGTCAAGGGCGTATATAGGTTTCATTTCAACATTGGTTGGGGACATATTATTAGTTAGTCTGGGGGTCCTCTCCCATGACATTTTCAGCATTAAACACTTCATTTCCTGCATTTTGGTGGAATTTATTTGGACAATTTCTGCATCAAGTTATGGTGGAAATGTCTTTATTTATGTAAGGGAAAAAACAAAATTCAGGCGCCAGGTGACAGTCAAGAGTCTCAGCTTTCCAGTCAATTTATGTAATTCCAATGTTCAACTGTTTAGGGACCCAGTATGCAGAAATATTCAAATAGACTATTTTTTAGAATAAGTGAAAATAACCCATTTATACTACATTCATAAAACTGCCTGGGTTTTGCCCCAAACTGCATGTGATTATCATAAAGTGGGCATGTCTGTAAAGGGGAGACTCGTGGGTACCCATAGAACCCATTTTCATTCACATATCTTGAGGTCAGAGGTCATGGGACCCCTTTGAAAATCACCATGCCAGTTTTTCCTCACCAAAATTTAGCCTAATTTTGGAGCGTTATTTAACCTCCTTCCCAACATGACATGGTTGGTACCAATGGATCCTTTAGGTTTTTTAGTTTCACAAGATACTCATGTCCCCACTCTCGCTTTAAGACAATAACGTCAACCGGGATCGTTGGCAATCCTGCGGGTCTCAGAGTGTTTGATTATTTTTTAAGGGGTGCTGAGATGAAAAAGAGTTAAAAGAGTCTAAAACCACCACCGTGTCCTTGTTACAGTTAAATGTGTTCAGGTTAACAAGAGGTTACAAGTAGGTGTCGGTAACCTTTGACACTCATCCCCAGCATAAAAGGAGCCCACGCGAGCCCACCACTTAAAACAGCATGTGATTCCGCTCTTGATCCTCTTAAAGCCTCAGTCTCATGCTCATACAATAAACGGTTAAGCTCATTAGCACTAAATATGAAAATATGAAAGATATAAGCAACAGACATACAGTGGGCCTCTAATGCAGCACCTGAAGAAGAAGGTCTCTCTGTTGGGAATATTTGGCAGTTGCACAAGAGCCGACCGTGGGCAACAATGAGATGCTGGGCGCCTAATAAACTCCTGTCGTTTCCTCTCTACAGTACAGTATACGGGATTCTACATGGCTCCAGCTTTGCAATTTGAGAATATGAACCACATGAGTACAGCATCAGCTTATTTAATGAAGGTCTTCAAACTAGATTTTGACACAAGGCCCCTCTTCAAAGACATGTCCTCAGAAACAGGTATATACCAGGAATCTCTGAACAATAAGGTCCTTATCATGTCAGTGAAGTAGTGCATATTCCCAAACAATGTTATGATTAATGAAAGTACCACAGACCAGGTGGCAACAGTCAGGTTGGGGACCAGTTATGTGGCCACAAGATCATGAGAAGAATAATAAATTGACATTGTGCATCAACACACTTTGTGTAAACTCATTATTGCCATGACAGGGTCCCCAAGAGGGAGTCGGCCCTCTAGTAGATTAAAAAAGATTATTAATCCCTAGTGGGTAAACACCATAAAGCTTTCTAACCCAACAACTTTATTCATCCTAAGAACGGCAATTCATTTGCAGCTTTACCGAGTCCATACATACTGTTGACACAGTGATACTGTAATAAATGTTTAAGGAAATTAAAGCAAATTTATTGACACTACAGCTGCAACGGTTCATTGATTAGTTGTCAACTATTAAATTAATAACTATTTTGATAATCGATTTATCGGTTTGAGTAATTTTTTTAAAGAAAATAAGTCAAAATTCTCTGATTCCAGCTTCTTAAATGTGAATATTTTCTGGTTTCTTTACTCCTCTATGACAGTAAACTGAATATCTTTGAGTAGTGGACAAAACAAGACATTTGAGGACGTCATCTTGGGCTTTGGGAAACACATTTTACACCATTTTATAGACCAAACAACTAATTGATTAATCGAGAAAATAATCGACAGATAATCAACAATGAAAATAATCATTAGTTGCAGCCCTACTTGACATTAAGGGGAAGATGTGGCCAAATATACTTCTGTGCAGATGAAGTAGCTGGTTTGTTTCAATGCTTTAAATATAATAAAGGTTAATTAAGTAACATTAAAGTTGCGTCTGGTTGTTGTAGTTCCTCTGTATATTATTTGGCATTGTTTGTATTTTGTGTTATTGGCAGGGTGCTGCATGGCGGAGGGGCTTTCCTCACGTTACCTTTGATTGGTTTATCTTTATTTCTGTTATAATAAAACCATTTTTTGTAACCCAACAGATGACAAAGGCCTTCCTGCCTCCGATGAAAGCAAAGAACCACGGTCACATTGTAACCGTCGCCAGTGCTCTCGGACTATTCAGCACTGCATGTGTAGAGGTAAGACACACGATTAACGACTTCCTCAGCCACAAACTGAACAGACAAATCCTATAGAACAATCCTTTAATTAAAAGAGAACATTTAAATGCTGGCATTTACTTTTACAGGATTACTGTGCCAGTAAATTTGGAGCCGTCGGTTTCCACGAGTCGCTGACGCACGAGTTGCTCGCAGATGACATGGACGGCATCAAAACCACTTTAGTCTGCCCTTATATTGTAGACACAGGGATGTTTGCAGGCTGTGAAATCAGGTGAGATGCCACTTATTCGTCATTTTAACATTTCACTGGACAGAAATAGATCCTATATGATCCTCTTTTTGTTTGATATCAACCAGGAAGGAGCTTCGGGGTCTAATTCCACCACTAGAGCCTCTCTACACCGTACAGCAGTCAATGAAAGCCATTTTAGCTGAACAGAACATGATCTGCATTCCTCGCCTTATGTACATCCCCTTCCTAACACGAGCGTGAGTATTACAGAGCGAATGCCATTATTGATGAGAAAATATTTACAGAAATATTTTGTGACCGAGACAAATTAATGTGGGGCTTATTTTGTTTCCCTTCTCTAGATTGCTACCTTGGGAGGCAAACGTGGCAACATATCGCTTCATGGGAGGGGACAAATGCATGCTACCCTTCATCAAGAATGTTGAACAGAAGACTGCCAACGGCCACATCAAATCCTAAGACCTCTCCGTCAGTCTGTCTTATAACTTTGGACACCAAAGTCTCACACTGTATATTCTTAATACATGAATTTGTCATCTGAAGGGAGAGCCCAATGTCTGAGCCATGCATTTTTTACAACGGGCTCAACTTTATTCAGAGCCATTGTTGCATACATGTCGGATCATTTCTGGTTATAAATAACTGGATCTGAAGGGCAGCTAGCGTTTGCTTCGTAAAAAAGCAAAAGCAAATTTCTCCTTCTTATCAATCAATAAAGTTAGTGATTTAGCTCTGCACTGGAGGCCAAAGAGCCAGTAAGATTCACAAACCAAAATAAATTCATCAAAATACTGCTCGTTGAAAAGAGGCTGTAAAGATAACAGATCTATACAAGTGCCTCTTTTTATTCATATTAACAAACAGTGCCAAAACAAAGACTAGACGATAACAAATCTACAGTAAACATGCAACAGGAAAAAATATGATGCATTATGTTTGAGCCACAGACTACAGTCTCCAGAGTCGTAAAAAGCAATTCAAACATATAAACGAAGCGCTAAAGAAATCCCTCCCATATGATTGTGATGTTCAGCTGTTCCACAACACTGTGGATATATATACACCTCTGCTGCTGTTATTGAAATAAACTGACAAACCGTATCAGAACATGATATCCAAATCCTTGTTAGCCTTTTGCCACACAGCAAACAAAGGGCCCAAACACAAAACCCCATTTCAGTTTAGTCAAGTTTTGGTCACGTATTTAAAAACCCTTAAAAAAAAAAAATTGCATCAGAGAACGCACCCTGAATTCAGGCAAAATGACCATTTCTCTGGCAAATCCATCATAAACTGTCGAGTCAAACCAAATCTGGTGAGATTCAAATTCAGCTGAAGCAAGTCTGTCGTGTGACCCGAGGTCACCATGGTTACTCCTGCAGTGTATTGTGGTCTCCCTCTTAAGTGAACATCATCACATCTGTTTCAAACCAGCTGTACAGTGGCTGCCTGTAAGTAGCCCTGTAGGTACTGGAGGGCCTCTGCGTTCAGACTGGTGCTCAGCATCGAGGGAACCTGAAACAAAAACATCGAGACAAGAGGCAAGAATCACTCATTTGCTTTCTGCATCGTCCCATCCTCTCTAGCAAAAGCACAGTGGTTACAAAATAATCTCAATAACATCTCAATGACATTTATTTTATTCCAAACTAGGAATGTCACGAGAACCAATACTCCGGTACCAAGTCGATGCTAAATTTTGAAAATGTGGCTGTACTTGTTACAACCACAGAACGTGGCTTTTGACATAAGTTGTAAATATATCTAAACATACCCTTCCCGGACAGGCAGTAGAGAGCTTGTGGAGTGACTGAGCCAGCAGGATCTTGGGATTGCCGACAGCGTCTCCTATCGGGTCGTGCTCCTTCTTCCCGGCAAAGGCCAGTTGCGAGAATGCCGTCTGATATCCTGGTGTGTCTTCGATGTCGATGAAGTGCTCATCATCTGGGATGCTGTCATCTTCTGGCAACTCAAATAGACCAATGAGTGCCTGGAGCAGAGGGGTCCTGAACAAGGACAACAAAATAACACTTACAAAGCATTCATCAGGAGAGTATTTCTGCAATATAAACTATATGCAAAATTTTAGGAACACCAAAATCACAGTCCTGATAAGTGGACTATAGGTGTGAAGGGGCTTTAACCAGGTAACTGCATGACAAAAAGGAATGCTATGGTTGTGTTTCCTTCAGGCTGATTTCTTACCAGAGTTTAGTGTACTCTGTGTCCATCATTGCAGGACATTCAGTAAGGACTTTTGTGATGCCAACAGCGCAGATCTTCTTTTCAACTGGCCCAGACACCTTCTGAACCTCTGGAATTATTATTTTCTCCAACACCATACCAAACATCCTGCAACACAATAAAGCAAACAGGGTTAATACTGTACATTTTGCCACTGGTCTTCTGCACTCACATTAATCGTTAGATACACTGGAGACCTGCAATGGCGTTAGCATAAGGCAGCTATTACTTATTATAATTATGCGTATAAATGCATTGAACGCTACACTGATGGATGAACCCACCAAATAACTAGTCAAACATCAGTGTACTTTCCATCAACATCTTGTGGCTTACATTGAAAATACACTTACTTTGGCTGGATGCTGTCAAAAATCTCCTGAAGAGCAATGGCTCCATATTTGACACCATACAAGTTGATAAACACCAAGAAACCTATGAGAAAGAAAGAAAATTGGCATTATAAGACCGTTAATACTAGACCTGGTGAAAATGTACACTATACTGGCTGATATCACCAGTTAAAAGGCATGTGCTCGGTCACTGACAGTGTTGGACAGATTAATAGCTGTGAACAGAATGAATGTTGGTAATGAGATGGTTGTACTAACTCTTGATGAACTTGGTGGTTTTGGAGCTTTGGAGCCTCTGGAAGAGCAAAATGAAGATCTGTTTCCTGTACTGAGTGATCGATTCTCTGGCAAAAGAAAAAAACAAAACAAAAACATCATGACCGTAACCAATCAATTTATAGATGATCCACTTAGAGCTGCAACGATTAATCAATTAGTTGTCTACTATTAAATTTATCGCCAACCATTTTGATAAATGATTAATTTTTTTAAGAAAAAAAAAGTCAAAGTTCTCTGATTCTAGTTTCTTAAATGTGAATATTTTCTGGTCATTTGAGGACGTCGTCTTGGGCTTTGGGAAACACTGATCGACATTTTTCACCTTTTTCTGACATTTTATAGCCAAAACAACTAATCGATTAATCAATAAAATAATCAACAGATTAATCATCAATGAAAATAATTGTTAGTTGCAGCCCTAGATCCACTGAGAACACAACTTTAAAATTGACTTACGGGGGCATGTGCTCAATGATGCTGTTCAGAAGGTAGAAACCTTGGTGGTCATTGGCCTTGGAGGCAATAAGCTTTTGGAAAACTCCAAGTAAGCCGGGCTGAGAAGGAAAGATGAGCAAGTGTCAAAATACTGGCCACACAATGAATAATGAACAAAACCAATGGAGAAACACTTGTCATCAAACCCCAGACAACTAGAACATTACCATTTTGTCTGTTGTACACAATACTGTCTGCCACCACTTACTATTTTGTCCGCAGCAGAGGCGGCAATAGAGACACCTCCCTTCTCAAGGTAAGCCTGAAGCAGTCGCACCAGAGGGGGTATGTTTCCTGTCCGTTCCCATAGCACAGGCTGCAGCAGGTGAGGGAATAAAGCCATGTAGGAATTGGGAATAGAGTTGGAGTGGATCTCCAGGAGGAGAGACATCACCTGGAACACGTATGGAAGAAACTCTGCAACAGAGGACAAGAGGAAGATGAGTTTCGTCTATCAGCCACCAGCTGTATCATCTACACGTAGATAGATAAATTCCAAAGGCGCACCCTGGACGTCGTTCTGAAGGATCTCAGTGAAGACGGGGAAGAGTGCTTCCTCGAAGCTGCTGACTGTGGAGGAGTTAGCCTTGCAGGTGATCCGCACAGACAGGCACAGGGACTCGAACAGGTAGTGGTTAAAGTGAGGCTTGCTGGGATTCTGAAAATGGGTGACAGATTTTGGAATAGTTGACACATGTATCACCTGAAAAAAAACAGCATCTTGGTGAATCTATCTGCATCCATACATAGTACCAAAAGTGTGTGTTACCTTGCTGACTAAGAGGAGCTTATGAGTGAGCTGACCAATCAGAGTGGGAATGTAGGGAACAATGGACTCCTGCAGCAGGGAGAAGCTGCGCATGATGGCTTTAAAGATTAAAACAAAAGAAAGAAAGAAAGAGCAGAAAAGAAAGACATGATGAGGCTACTCAAAGTAACTTTGCAGTTGGTCTGACACTGACTGGGAAACATTACTGAGGAGCGTTTAGATGACAGAGGAAACTCAGATTTACCTTTCATGATGTATTCATTTTCTGCCGAACCAGGAAGAGCCAGAGCCTTGAACAAGTTGTTGAGCAGCTGTTCGGTAAAAGGTGCCATCTCTGCAGACGTGATGCTGAAAAACACACAGAGAGGATGATTGGCTAAAATAATGGGTCAGTAGCTATACAGATGGATGCAAAAGTCTGCTTAGATGCAACGCTTGTCCATTATCCATAAATATTTATTTCAGTGTTAAAAAGTAGGGTAGGGCCGGCATAAGAAATTTCAAATCGCTGGGATATTAAAGCCACACCAGACCGAACGGGTATTAAAAATTTTACCACTAGGTGTCGCACTTGACTCAGCGCCCATTCATGACTTTTTTTTGCAGTGTTTACACACTGCCTCTGTTGATCCCAGATGGCTGCATGTTCAGACGTGGCGGCCCAGCGCCCTGTTAATCCAAAATGTTGCTATATCGGTGCAGTTCTAGTTTACGAGACCAACTCTGCCATGTCTTGTCTCGTCATGAACTTTCTAGTTAACAATCCCGAAATGTGCCGCCATGCGTCTCTTGCCAACTCCCACCTCTACTGAAGATCTCCTTCATGTTGCCAGTCTCAGTGCGGCAGTAAATTGTGCAAGGCCTGTCAGACACCAGTGGCTCTGTTGGTCCGTTTATAAACAAACTAATGCAATACAAGTTGGATTTAGAGCCAGACAGTGATGCCATCGCTAGCGCCGTGACGTCGTCGGCACAGGTTGCTTCTTTTTAATTCACCAGAATGTGTCATAATGACAAATGCAGGTTGAACTGGTTTAAGATTGTACACCAGCCAAACCGGAAATTGACCCAACTCTATTAAAAAGTGCACATTGTTCAATCTACAATCCAAATCCATGTAACTAATGTGAAAGCAGTCAGAAATGTTCATAAATACGGAGACATTTGCCTTGTTCTAAACTGGACTGGGCAAAGATGTGAGTTACAGAATTTTAAGCTTAAGGATCAAAAAAGGTTTAAATCCCAATTTACTTTAATATTCCAATAATACACTGTACAATTACAGATTACGTTCTAAGCATTTGTAAAACAAATGCAGTGAGCACTTCTCAGAAATTGTTATGGTTCATTCAAATATCGCTATCTTTTACTTCAACGCTTGATACTTACAGAGTTGTGTTGTTGGGGCCTCTCATGGTGAACAGCCTCTCCAAAGCATGGGCAGCGTAAGTGTGTTCCACTGTGCTCTCTGCCTGCAGGTGACTTATCAGCAGAGGAACTGCCTGCAGCAGATGCTCCTTTGGAAGCTGAAGGAAACAGACAGACAAGAAGCCCTCTATAGTGTATTCATTTTGTCTTTTGAAATTTAACAAGTTGCAGAGAAAGTAAGAGTTCATACCTGGCTTCTGAAGATCATGACATACTTGATGGCGTCAGCCTTCAGCACTGGGAACTCATTAACTACAACGACAATTAGTGCTTGATGTTAATTAATGTCTTTACACAAATACATCTGGACATTCACAGTTCACGGAGTCAAACCTAAAGTGAGCCAGCTGTTGTAACACATAATACATTTTGTAATTCTACATCATATTGAGAAATGGTGAGTATTCTTACCGTTTGGGGATTTTAAGTCAGAGAGAATGTGGTTCACAAAGAATTCATTCAGATTCACCAACTCATTGGCTTGTGTTATCCCATGCTGGTGAAAGAAAAGATTCATTATTCTAATTATATCAAACATTGATTATGAATGTTTAATTTATAGTCAGTTATATATTCAACAATCCTCTGAAAATGAAAGTCAGCAATACCTTCTGTGTCTGCGCTTTAGACGCCAGTGATGTGACCAGATAGATGGCGGCATCTTTGTGTTTCCAGTTCGCCCCAGGGTTCTTGGCGTACTCTCCCAGCATTGAGTTCACATAGCCAGAGAAGATCGCTGTGACAGGGGCCTCGAAAAATTTACAAAGGCCTCTCACCAAGTCACATGCCGCCCTACGACGAGTGTCAATGTCTGAGGGAGGATAGGAAAAGGGTTAACAATTTAAGTTTGTTACTTTTAAAAGTAACTTGTTACATTACAAAATTACTGCCATTAAAAAGTAACCTGTTACGTAACAGCATTATTACTCAGAAAAGTAACTCGCAAGAGTACTTTTGGCTTACCAAAAATGAAACCTAGGGCTATAACTAACAGCTTTTTTGCTAATAGATTAATCTTTTGATTATTACTTTGATTAATCGATTCGGATAAAAAGCGTTATAGGGACTGTGGTGAATGTAAATGTAGATCTTTCTGTTCTGATTGCATAAAAAACTAAACTTTTTCACTCCGATTTTATGCATATGATGGTGTGTTCTTTATACTATGACAGTTTTCCTAAAGTTATATTAAAAAAAATTATATATACATATACACATATATATATACATATATATATTGCCTTGCTTACAGTATTGCAATATATTGAATCGTAACCCATTTCATAATACGTATCGTAACACCAGATTCTTGCCAATACACAGCCCTACTCTCCAGCATCCGTAACTCTGCAGGCAGGAATGACAGACGCAATATCCCCATTACAGCTCTTTATTATATCGAGGTACCTAGCAAATGTTTTTTCTGTCAGCCACTGTTCCCTCCATGTAACGTGTCATATGGATTTTATTAATGATCTTACGGAAAGATGGAGGCTCTACAGTTGATACTGGCAGCATTGGTACATTACTCGTTACAACATAAAAGCAATCTGAGTACCCCCAACACCCATCATTAGCACACGTTTGTTAACTGTCCATTATTAGTATGTGGAAACTTTCTATTGAAACTTTGGGAGCAGATGTTCAAACAAGCAGGAGTTGAAACCAACCAATTGACTAAATAACTATGCATATGGAGTTTGACTAATCCTATATGGCAGGAGAGACACCCAAACTCAAAATATGAGGAGGAACTACATATTCTTTTGTGTATTTGTGTGAATAAGTTACATTAGGGGAGGTCATAAGCAATAATCTAAATCTTTACCAGATCCTTCAAGGTCCCTTCGGATGTATTCTTCCGAATTATCTTCAAAGGCCTCTTCATCTGCACCTAATCGGGAATCACAAGCAATCTGGTCAGCCATTGTTCATCACACAAGTGCATGTTTGTGTCTAAGCAAGCAGAGCCCTGAATCAGCCATCTACTGATGACATTTCCAGGTGCAACCCGATGATGAGAACAAAGCAATTACTTACTTCTGAACTCCATGTTGGGCACAATGACCTTCTCACAAATGCTAGTGAGTGTATTCTGGTCCTCAAACAGATGCTTGTAGTGTGGCCTTTCACACACCGATGCCAAGAACTGAATAGCATTGCTTACAAGCTGCAACAAAGACGTGGTATATCGTTAGCACAGGGGAAGTGAACTTCAAAAAGAAAAACACAGTCGGGGATTGTTACGCTCACCAGGTCATATTTGACTTCCTGGCCAGTAGAAACTAAAAGGTTCCAGATAGCAGTGACGAAGCGCGGCAGATACGGCTGGAACTCTTCATCGTATTTCTGAGCGTAGAGAGCAGCATTGTCACAGATCTGCGACTTCAGCAGCTCCAGGAGACCAGCTTCCTCCTCATCCTACGGAGTTGATAAAAGAAACACAAACACACAAATGTTAAAAAAAAAAACTTTATAGCACAGTAGTGTTGAAAATGTATTGCATGAGTAAAATAGAAAAAAAAAAACTCACATCCGTTTGTAAAAGTTTATTATCCAAAGTCAGTAGGCCGTGGAAATTGGTCATCCAGGTTTCCATGTTGTCTTCAAAAAACTCTGGCAGGTCCTGTGTAATAATGCAGAGTACAGATGAAGATAAATGTTTCACATCTCTGATGAAAGTGTAAATGGATTACTAAAGGAAGCTGACTTGATCTCTACGTGGAGCAGATTCATTATACACTACAGTGGTAGTGCATGATTTCCTTGCAATAATTACAAATGTATTAAAATGTTATTAATGATTAACTATTTGGCAGCATTCATCTCCAATTCAAAATAATAAAAGCAAACATTTTAATTTCAGCTTTTGAGAAACTTGGGATTTTTATCATTTAACTTATTTCTTTAAGGCAAAGAAATGATGATTGGCTCTTAAGGGCTTCAATTAGTCTTTTGAAAAACATTCCGATGCTGAAACATCTGTAACAACAGTAATAGTTTATATTGACTTTTACAGCACAGTAGAGACAAAAAAACATTTCTAGTTGCATGTTAAAGACAAGAAATCTTACCAGTAATGGCAGCTAAATGGAACTGCTTAGTGGTAGTTTATAGGCCCCTCAATATAGCCTACTTTACATAACAGCTGTTACAAACAACCAGACAATATACCCATAAAATGTTGTTGCTTCACACAAACTTATAGGGTTCCCAAAACTTTTGATGTCACCTTAGTAATTTGTTGTCGCATACATGATGACCAGAGGAGCTGACACCCTGGTATACAACTGTATGCAACATAAACGGAAAAAGACATGAGACATCCCTGACCATCAAGAACCATGAAAACAGCTGCAGGGGGGGGGGGCGGGCATTACCGTAGCTACAAAAGACACAATGCAAATGTCCCAAACAGCAAAGCCTTGAAGTACAAAGCAAATTGAACTGACCTGGAAGTTAAGACTGTAGAACAGCTTGGAGATGAGAGTGAGGGAAGAGAAGAGGACCTTCAAGGCGTTGACGTCTGTAGCATGAGTCTGACACAACTCAATAGTGGCCTGCAGCAAAGAGGAGAGAAAATGAACTATAAATATTTCTTCATATTGGAATGTCATCATATCCATGTCAAACATGTTGATTCTTAGATGTTACATAACAGCTTGTAAGTGTTGTGGTAATTGAATTGCATGTCATTACAAACCTTGAACAGCTCCGTCAGAGGCAGGGCAAATGTGTCCAGTACTAGTTTGATCTCTGTCCAAAGCTCATTTGACTTGAACTCATGGCGGTACCTTGAAAAAAAACACGGGAGGGGATAGACATTTTTTTAAAAATTCTGTTTAAATGTAATCATTAAAACACTTTAAAGCATTAAGAAGTGAGCTGTACCTCTTGAAGAGGGAATGTGCAGTACGAAGCACTCCATTGATGATGTGGAAGTCTCCACTTCTGAAGCGGGTCACCATCTCAGTTAGCAGGTCTGGCCATTTTTGAGGGAAATCTTCCCTTCCTATGATACTGATGGCATCACTCAACTGTGGAAATGCATAGGATAAACAGGGGCTTGGTTGAGCATCTTCCTTCACATCTTCATATAAACACTTTTGGCTTTAAGGCAATGTAACTTGAGGATGTACCTGTTTTTGAATCTGTTCTGGGCTGCTTAGCATCAAATTTACTATGTTTGCTTTGATCGCTATTCGGTCTGTATCAGAGACTCTGTTTGGTTCATCTTCAACCTTTGGGAAAACACATCACAAAAGTAGTTTGATCAACTCAGTGTACAGGTTAACACGACTATCACAACACTGGTTCTACTCAGACTTTGTACTAAATGCTTTAAATTGATATACAGTTTGTCCCACACAGCCCTAATCTGATGCAAGACATGAAGTATGAATCTAGACAAGATACTAGAGTCAACAACATATAAACTTGATGTTACTTAGTGAGACTCACAATGCGCCAGTTTCTTTTGATGTAGTTCTTGAAGGTAACAGCAGCACAGACGCGAATCACGGTGTCTTGTGACTTCTCCAGCAAAGTGAGGAGTAATAAGGGGTAGTTCTGGTTTGCCTCCACAGATTCAAGGAACTTCTCAGCTAAGAAAGAGAAATAAACAGAAAACAGGTGTTGCAAAGCAGAGATTACACAATCAAGTAAATACATTGCATAAATAGGTCGATCAGAACAAAATTGTTTAAACCAGGGATTCTCCAACATTTTTTTGGGCCAGGGACCCCTTACAGGGGAGAAAATCTTCCAAGGACCCCCTCTTAATCATAACACCAATTCAGCATATGCTTACTACCATTTTTACTCTTAGATGCCAATGGAACTATTTGTATTCAAAAAGTTTTCAACCAAAATACTTCAGACCTGTTTCACAGAAATAACTACAAACAAATTTCAATTTGAATCATGTTAAGATAAAATGAGATAATCCTTTATTAGTCCCACAGTGGGGAAATGTGCGATGTTATTGAATGTCAATACCACTTATATACCTTTAAACAGAGGGTATTTTTTTTTTTCAAATTGCATTTGGACTCGACATCATTGATATACCTACATTTGATCTTTAAATCTTTCAGAAAATGAACCCTAGCAAGACTGGCATAGTCCTAATCCAGACATATAAATTTAACAGTCTAACTTTCAGTAAGTGTTTCAACTTCAAAAATAATGAACTTATTGCTGTGTGTCACAATCATATCAGATTTCTATTGGCCCTAGGCTGACGTGGGTGGGAGTAATGGGCACAATATTCAATTCAATTAATTTTTTATATAGCGTCAAATCACAACAGAAGTTAGCTCAAGACGATTGTTTTATTGGTGCAAATGGTCCCCATCTGTACATATACACTTTTTAATGATATCACACAATTTTATAATTCATAGTAAATTACTTTGCCAGAGTGCCATGGACCCCTGGGGGTCCCCGAACCCCACTTTGAGAATCCCTGCTTTAAACCATATTAAGATATATGTAAGTTCATGCTATGTCATGAAGATGTATTACCTGGACGTCTGACTGTTGGGTCTGGGTCCAGTGTTTTCCTGAGGAACTCGGTGAGGGTCTGTAGGTTAGTATCGTTCAGCTCCATGCTCGAAACTAAAAGGCGAGAAAACCAGTGAGTGAATGAATGAATATTCAAGATTCAAGAATTTTATTTGCCATTTGCACCTAAGTACATTGGAATTCTGAGCAGTTTACACCGAGTCAGCTTTAAGAAAAGAAAAGGTAGAAAAGGCACAAGGTAATTACAGTACAAAATAAGCAGCACATTCAACTCAACACAATAAATAAATTATTAAAATATAAAACGCCCTCAGTGTAGTCAATAAATAAACTAAACATCCCTCTGCATTGGAACGATACCCCCAGAATACAAATATACAGTATATATGCTCCATGACCATGTTAAAAGAACTTGTAGCTCTCATAAAAATATATAATTAAAAAAAAAAGAATTAATACATTTCCGAGAATTACTCAGTGGAAGGCAGCATATTGCACTGGTTTATATGAAAAATATAAACCAGTGTCTGGCAGCAATTTGCTACAGAGGCTAACTACCTTTACTACAGGTGGATGGACTTTATCTAAAACATGAGTAATCCTGCACACACATTTTAGCTATAGCTAATGCAAAACCCAGTGTATTGGTTCCTGTACTGTGTATCCTGTAACCTAAAAGTTATGAAATGTGTGCTAAATTTAACTGTTGAAAATAATCCATGTTGTGATTAAATAGTCATCACTGCTCTATCCAACAAATCAGTTAGTTCAGTTCAGAAAACTTTATTTATCCCCAAGGGGGAAATTAATTTGTATCATTTCCAGTCCATACATACAACAGGCAACCAATAATTAGTTAAGTCAAAGGAAACATATTAAAGGCATGGGGCAGTTGGAGGGACAAGTTACAATAAGAACCATATAAATACATAGGATTATGGCAATAAAAGCCAAAAAATAAGAAACAATATATAAGAACAACACATCTTAAAGTTCCTTTAAATAACAGTCATTTAAAATGGGTATGGTATGTGTTCAGCAGCTTAACAGCAGAAGGGATAAAGGACTTGGAGTAACGAAAGAATGTGATCTGGTTGGCTGATAAATTTTTTTTTTGCTTCCTCAGCCACCTGTTTCTCCCAAATTGTGCCCAAGTCCTTCTTCTGAACTCCACTAATCTTTTAGCACACTTTGACTATACTATTTAGACTGTTCTTGTCCTTCACAGACAGCCCGTTAAACCAGCAGGTAAAAGAAAAGGTTAAAAAGCTTTCAATAAAAGAATGGTAAAAGTTACATTCAAGGCAATTCTTGATACCAAAGTTTACATATCTTCTGCTATAGTTTCAGTCATAGATAGCTAACATGCATTCAGTCTGCCTTTGACTGTAGCTTGCTAGCAGCTAACCTAGTTTGAGCCTCTCAGTCTGGCATTAGCTCAGTTGGCCCTGCTGACTCCAGATCAGATTCATGCAGTCTGCATGTCTCACATTAAGCTAGCTAACGTGCTGCTTCTGCAACTTTAAAGTTAAGCACATAACTGGTGGAATTAACTTATATAGACATATTTAGATCCACTGTCCTGAGCTAACAACATAACCTACAATATTATCTAAAGCAGCATGGGAAAGCAAATATCCACATTTCCAGTGAATAGACTGATCCAGCAGCAGCCGGGTCCTCTCCAAGGCCTGTTGAAGGAGGCTGAGTCACTGGTCTTGGTGCATGGGGTATAACGCATGCGCAGTGTGACTCAAAATACTCCTGCTGGTTTACAAAGCACTAAATGGTTTAGATCTTCTGCTATGTTATGAACCATCCAGACCTCTCAGGTCAACTGGATCAGGTCTGCTTAGTGTCCCCCAGAGTCAGAACTAAACATGCAGCGTTCAGTTTTTATGCACCAAATATCTGGAACAAGCTCCCAGAAACCTGCAGGACCAACTCCAACTCCGAGTACTTTTAAATCAAAGCTTAAGACTTTCCTGTTTACTGCTGCCTTTTATTAAACCAGATAATGATCTTATATACTGCACTAGAGCTTTTACTCTTGTGTGTTATACTCTATTTTAGCTTCTATCCTATAGCTTTGATTTTTAGCTTGTTTTTATTTTCTAATCTTTAATGTTTTTATGTTAACTGTTTTAATTATGTCTTAAAAAAGCTTATAATGTTCCCGTTTGCTGATGCCTTTTATTAAACCAGATAATGATCTTATATACTGCACTAGAGCTTTTACTCGTGTGTTATACTCTATTTTAGCTTCTATCCTAGCTTTTATTTTTAGCTTTTTTTTATTTTCTAATCTTTAAATGTTTTAATGTTTTTATAACTGTTTTAATTATGTCTTAATGCTCTTTTGCACTTTGTCGCAATGTTCTTGAATGTTTATGTAAAGCACTTTGAGTTGCCCCTGTTGCTGAAATGTGCTCTACAAATAAAGCTGCCTTGCCTAACTCGGCGAGTGTAAACCAGATTCTACTGCGCATGTGTGGTACCCCACAGCTATGACATATTGATGACGCATGTCCCAGCCTCCTTATATAGGCCTTGGTCCAAGTCAGCCTGCTAATGTTAGCTTAGCGCTAGCTTGCTAATGTGTTCTGTGCTAACCCATAAAGTTAGCTAAACGTTACGCATTTACTCGCTAGATATTGAGACTATTTACAAGTTTGAGTCCTGTATTACTGTATACAATACATGTTAAAGCGTAGTGAGGCCTTACCGGTACAGTACGTTTCAGTCAGGAGGAGATGGGGAGACACTAACTAACCGTCCAGTCGTGCTCTCCGTCACCGTGCAGCTTTCAAACGTTCAGCGGAGGAACTGCGCGGTCAGTTTACTGCGCATGCGCAGACGGATGACAGACGGAAGCTGTAAGGACACGCCCCATCACTCCACTACTTCAGTCCTACACTGCCTCCCAGTAAGTCAGAGAAATAACTTTAAAACACTACTGCTTGTTTACAAATCACTAAAGGGGGTAGGTCCAAATTACCTCTCAGATGTGCTTCAGCAGTACACACCTACTAGACCAGCGCTCTCTAAGCAACCTGCAGCTCCGGAGCCACATGCGGCTCTTCAGCTCCTCTCCAGTGGCTCACTGAGGATCTTTTTAAAACAAATTTGTGGAAATGAATAACTGTTTTTTTGTTTGCATTTTTATTTTTATTTATCATTGTTGTTGGTCTATGGTACGACGGAGTATTAGGGCCACATTGAGGAAAAAAATTAATCTGAAATTTTGAGAATAAAGTCATAATATTACGAGAATATAGTCGTAGTATTATGAGAATAAAGACATAATATAAAGAAGTAATTTTACGTGTTATTTTCTTTTTCCTCGTAAACTTCTGAATTTTTTCTCATAATATTATGACTTTATTCTCGTAAAGTTATTACTTTATTCTCGTAATATTAAGATCTTAATATTACGAAAATAAAGTAATAACTTTACGAGAAAAAAGTCGACTTTATTCTCGTAATATTATGACTTTATTCTCGTAATATTATGACTTTTTTCTCATAAAGTTATGACTTTATTCTCGTAATATTAAGACTTTTTTTCTCCTAAAGTTGTGACTTTATTCTGGTAATACTACGACTTTTTTCTCGTAATATTATTACTTTATTCTGGAAATCTCAGATTTTTTCCCCTCAATGTGGCTAATACTCCGTAGTACATTGTCTCTTTGGCCCTCACTGCATTAGACTTATATACTTTATACTTAGACTATAAACTGTGTTACCTTCATCACAATGCTCAAATGTTTTGCGGCTCCAGACAGATTTTTAATTTTTATTTTTTTTTGCCTAAAATGTCTCTTTTGATATTAAAGGTTGCTGACCCCTGTACTAGACCTCTAAGGTCACTGGTAACAAATCTATTAGTAGTACCCACGGTCAGAACGAAACATGGTGAGGATGCTTTTAGCTGCTACGCTGCTCAACTGTGGAACAAACTACCAGATGAGATCAAAGATGCACCAACAGTGGCCACTTTTAAATCTAGACTCAAGACCAAACTGTTCTCAGACGCTTTTCTTAATTGATCAAATGCTGCACTTTACTGTCTATTGATTGTTTTTAGTATCCTTTTAATTTTTTTTTCTTTTAACTTATACTTTTATATTCTTTTATTCGTTTTTATCTTATGCACTTTGTGCTCTTATCTTGCTTTTATATATGTAAAGCACTTTGAATTGCCTTTGTGTATAAAATGTGCTATATAAATAAACTTGCTTTGCCTTGCTTGGTCTCTATAAAAATGCAACTTTAAAATAACAGCATATCTTATTCAATTATGAATCATCTCCACTTATATGAAGGCTATTTAGTTCAGGGCTTCTCAACCTTTTGTAACTTGAGGCCCACGTCTGATTGTTAAAATAATTCCGAGGACCACCTTCCCAAATAAATAACAAACTGGGCTATAAATATGTGTCCACTCTCAGGTGTAATGTAATATTCAGTTTACCCTCACCCATCACTGCCATCCAATATGAATCCAAAGTATTCAGGGTCATATTACCTCACCACATGCTTTGAAGCCGTCTCCAACATCACTTTTCGTTTTAAAAAATGCTCCATTTTGCGTCACTGCATCTGAGACATATATATCTACCCATAGAACCCATTTTCATTCACATATCTTGAGGTCAGAGGTCAAGGGACCACTTTGAAAATGACTGCCAGTTTTTCCACACCAAAATTTAGCGTAACTTTGAAGTGTGTTTTAGCCTCCTTCCCGAAAAGCTAACATGGCATGGTTGGGACTGGTGGATTCATTAGGATTTTTAGTTTTATATCATTCCAGTATCCTTCCTCTAGCTTTAAAAAACAGAATAGTTGGATTTTGAAGAGGTTAATCTAACCATTTGTCAGTACCTCCGCGGCCCACTAGGTGGTGCTCTGAGGCCCACCAGAGGGCCACAGCCCAGTGGTTTAGTTGATTTCAAATGTACTTTCACTTTTAGCAGATACTTACAGACATGTGATCATTCTTTACAAGTGGCAGCTATTGTATTATAGTTCAAGTAGTTTCGTATAGCCAGATCTATCTCCAGAGTGATGCATCTCAAACATCAACATACAGGAGATCCGACAGAGTAAAAAAAAATACAGCCAAACTGAGCTCTTCACATTTTAATCGTGAAAGCATGAAGGCATTCATCACAGAATGACAACCATTAACAATAATGCACTTAGAACAATATGTCTGAAATGTAAAACAAAAAAACAGCTTCAACACAGAAAGCAGCTTTTATAACTACAAACACATTTTTAAACGACAACACAAAGTTAACACTTTTAGTGAGCTTGTCCCCCTTCCTGTCTCACAGGAACAGAGGGAACAGAGGCTCAGAATAGGAGCATGCTACAGGTTGTGCGTCTGACGCATGTTTAGGGTGTCTCGCAGCATCAGGTCCCGGAGTCGCCAAAGTGCATCTGCCATTGTCTTGTGGGCCCCCTTACTCTTCAACCAGTGCGATGGAAGTCTGCTCTCTTGCTCTTTTGTGAGGCGCACATCTTGTTTTTGAACTGAAAGTGCACAAATAAAACATTAATATGATGCGTTTGGGGATGTATGGAGGTCACTGATAAAAGGTTGGACAAGCAAAATCCCCCAAAACAGATCTCTCAAGCTATGTTAGCCAGTGTGACTGTCATGTTATGTAGACTTTATCACTTGCAATCAAAAAACTAGATTAACCTGAGAGAGCTTGGTCCCACTTGCTTATGGTGGAGGACTCTGCAGTGAGGCCCTCGATGTATCGGAGGTACGCCTCAGAGTGGAGCAGCCGCTGAGACTTGGCTGGTGGCGACACAAACATCGGGGTGGAGGGCTGATGGTGCGCAGGTTGTCCCATCTGGCCCGGGTACGGTGGTGGAGCCTGCTGCCCTGGGCCCTAAATAAAACATTATTAGAACTCTATTATTTCTCTGATTTAGATTGGAATTCATATAGATTAAAAAAAAAACATTTTGTTAATGAGTGTGACGGTAACAGAGAAACTAGTGTAGTGTGGTGGATTTGTGGCTACACACTGTTCTGCTAATCTTAACGTGAGGGTTAGTATAAAGTGTTAATACTGCAGTCAAATTGTTGACAGTTAGGATGGTGTTTTATTTTTTACTGCTAGTTTTAGAGAGAAAAATATTGTTTTTTGATAAAGTCAGATCCATGGTTTGCGCTGTCCTTGGTACTGACGTGATGTTGATGTTGATGTCCATTGACAGATTACTGTGTGGATTATTGCCTTGTATGGCCTGCCTGTCTAGTATTAGTAAAGTAAAAGTAAAGTAAAACTAGTAGTTAAGGCCAGTAAAGCTGAGCTGGGTGTGGTGATCTTGATGTGGGTGATTTATAAATATTCTGCCTACTGTTCAGAAGAAAAGCTTTATTGTGAACATAGCCTAATGAATTTCTTGATGTTATCCTTCTCTGAACACACAGCTCTGTATCAAGGCAGCAACATGTATCTAAACCCTGGATCCATGATGACAGACCCATAAAGATTACCTGGGATCCATGACTGTTTCCTCCTCCAGGACCTCCCATGCTATTGACACCTGTGGATATTCAACATCAAGACACTGTCAAAAAGTGCAGGTTTATATTACAAAAATACTACATTCAAAGTCCCTTATTGAATTGAACTATCTACATTAGAATACATAGGAATGCCAATTATGAATATTTAACTAAAATAACAGTTTTTTTTTTTTTTTTGGAGACATTGAATTTATCTCATTGACATATTATCTGCTAGTAATGAGCAGGACAAATAACCGAGCCCCTGTTGAGGCTATATGCTCTCAACCGACTAGTCATCAGTCTAAGGACTTCAGCCTATTGGTACAGGTAGCCCCTCCAGCAAGTCAGATTGGTAGACAGGAAGCAACTGCGTGGGAGGTGGGGTGGTTATGGCAGCACTCTTACCAAAGTACGGCATTCCAGGGAACCCGGTCATAACAGGCAGGAGATGTTGGTGAAAGATAGGCACCCCCATGTGATGTGGTGGCATGCCAGTCATACTAACCATGCCTTCAACGTGGCCCTGCCAGGGCATCATAGCTGACCTATATGCACCCATCATACCTTCTTAGGAAGGAACAGCAGCAACACAAAGAAAGCAACATGCATCAGTCAAACATGCATTGACTACTTGTACTACCAAGCATGCAGAAACCATAGACTGTATATAAAGATGGACGACATGACAGCTCTCCAAACGTGAAGCCAAAACATCTTGATCGCCCCCTGGTGGCTGGCTGCAGTATAGGTTATAAATCCTGCCTCCTCCGTGTTAGCGGATGGGACATGGGCCGAACTAAAATGTCAAAATATACGTCAAATACACTTATCACAAAAATGGTTTCTGCCAGTTTAGGTAGTTCTTATCACGCTGATGTATATTCAAGTGTTTTCTGATAAGCTTGGTTTTAATTAGGGGGTGAGACGTCATGATTGGCTCTGAGTCTCTCTTGCTGACAAGCTGCGGCTGTGCTCAGCTCGCAATTGGTTCGAGCGGGTGACCTCAATACCGCTGCTCCACCGCCCAATCACTACAGCACAGACTCTGGCTCCAAATTATGTCAAAATCTCAAGGTAGCAGCTCCCGTATCCGGGATATTTTGGCTTCTCTTCTGTACAGTGGGAGGAAGTGGTGATGCGTCGTCTATCTTTCTATACAGTCTACGGCAGAAACATGTTAATATGTATGCTTTCATTTAATTACCAGGTCATTATGATGGATATGAATGGAAGTAAAAAGGTACACAAATGAAAAATGCACAATGAAAACAATGTTGTGCACATGCACTACTGTCAAGCACTAAGTCCCAATCCTCAAATGTTGTACAGCAACTTTTACACTTCGGGTTCTGCATTTAAATACAGATATGTGAAGAATAAAGGGTACTGTACAACAATCAAGGTTTGGGCTTATCAATTAAGTGCAATGCTGTTAGAGGCAACGTACAATTAAATCATGACACTGCAACATCACAAACATACGGACATGGGTGTGATTGGGAAATTTAAAAATATGAACACATCTGGCAGTTTAGCTTCTTATTCCAGCCAGCCTTGTAGTGTACACTGGGGATCCATCTGCATCTATGAGGGGTTACCTGACACAGGCGTCATGCTGGGATTTAGCATCCCCATGGGGAATGGGGGAGGCACCACCCCCATCAGTGCCCCTACTGGGGTACCTGCTCTAGGGGACGTCTGATTCTGGGCCCTGTCACGCTCCTGCTGCTCTGCCACTTTAGCGGCTCGCTCTGCAAAACAATAGAGACAAGCATAGGGTGTTGTTGTTGTTAAAACTCAAACCCCTGGGTGAAGACTAGAATCTGAAAAATGCCTCAGCTCACCTTCATATTCTGCTTTCCTGGAACTCTCCAGGTTCCTCCACTCGGTGCCAACGAGGCGACTCAGCTCCCCGAAGGAGAAGTCTGGGTGCTGGGCTTTGATGACCGCTCGCATCTCGCTGCTGAACAGGATGTAGCCACTCATGTTGATCTTCCGCTTTGAGCCCTCCTTCTTTGAAAGGCCCTTCATGGATTTCGGTGTGGACTGCAACCAAACACAGGGGTGCATTCACAAGTATGCTACAAGCCACATAATCGTTGTTAGTTTGCATAAGAAATTTACATTTGTAAGTAAATACTTCCACCCTGACCTGCGGAGGAGTGTAAGGCAGGACATCCATTTCACTAGACATGGAAGATTGTATCCGACGATGAGACTGGTCCCCTAGTTCGCCATCATCGTCCCCAAGATCCTCTAGCTCCTCATCAGTCATATCAGCAAACTTGGCCTCCAGTTCCTCAATCTTCTTGTCCAGCAGAGGGGATGGCTCCTTCTGGGGCACTATGAGCTTCCTGGATAAGACAATCAGAAAAATATGCCGTGCAATTTATCCACCTTTTCCAAATAAATCCCTCATCTAGGAAGAATAAGTTCTTCTTTCATTAAACTGCAAAACAGGCAACAGGAACACAACCAGGGATTTAACACAGCCTAGACAGGAGGATTAAATGCTTCTGCATTTAGTATCAGTGCATGTAGTTATTTTGTAGGTCTTAACAACATTTTTTATCTTTTCCTCTGCCAACAGTAACATTAACAGCTAATTTAAAGTATGTCAAAGGTTTTTCACCTAAAATAGTAGATTTCATCCTCCACCACTTTCCCAGAGAGGGAAAAGCGCTTGAGACCCTTGAACTTCTTCATCTGCTTCTCGCTCTCGATGTAGCGGCTCTCACAGAGCAGAACGTTCTCTTCAGGCACTTCAGTTGGCCGACATGACAGGTAGTCTTTGAAGGACGACACAATACACTTCCCTGTGAAACAAGAAAACAGACTCAGTGACTTTATACACTGCAGCATTTGTGAAAACAAAGTGTTGGTATTCAGCTCGACATGTACAGCAAGGAGGGTACCTATGATGCAGGTCATAGGGCAAGTCTCCTCGAGGTTGCTGAGGAACACTTCCTTCTTGTAGAACATTTTAGTGGGCTCATGCTCTGTTTCCTCTGGATGGATGAAGATTGGACCAAAGAAGTAGCCTGCTCCATCTCGCATCCACATTTTCTCAATTCTGTTCAATATATTTAAAATATGCTGCATTAGATACATTAGAAATCAGCTTGTATATTTACAAAAACACAAGACGGGACACAACAAAATGATAACCAGAAATACTGCCTTGCGGTTGTATGCCTCCGACAACTAGTCAGGTTGTAGTTTACATCCATGTCTGTCCAAACTGTCATCACTACATCACTTTATCCTGTTAGACATGAGTGTGAAATTGTCATAGCATATGAATTCTTGAGTTATGGCCAAAAACATGTTTTGTGCGGTCACAGTGACCTTTGACTACCAAAATCTAATCAGTTCATCCTTGCGTCCAAGTGGATGTTTGAGCAAAATGTGAATAAATCCCCCCTGATGAGTGATATCGCGTTTACAGGAATGGGTCGGACGGACGGATGGACAACCTGAAAACATAATGCCTCCAGTCATGGCTGTCGCCGGCGCTGAGGCATAAAAATTTAAAAAAATAGAATTAAAAGTTATAAAAACAGTAAAAGCAGTAAAACAGTGTGAAATAAAAAATAGATTGATCAAATAACAATACAATAGAATAAAATTATACAACATAAATACAATAAAATAAGTGAATAAAATAATGATAATCACTATAATAAACATCCTGACTAATAAACACTTACAGCAGCTTTCAGATCCTCAGGCTGATTGTTCCAGCACAGTAGCTAAAAGCTGCCTCACCAAAGGTTTTAGACCTAGGCCTTCGGCCTTGGCGGAGGTAATCATTTTAAAATCAATACGGACACTGACAGGCAGTCAATGTGAGGACTTTTAAAACAGGTGTAATGTGATCTGTAGAAAGAAATGTATTTACTCTACCTGCCCACTCGGTGGCGCACTAGTCCATGTGAACCGATGTAAACACAGTCTCCCACTTTCAGCCACTGGTTGTTGTAGCAGAGCTGCTCATAGTACTGACACCCTGGTTCCCCATTGGTCATATCCATTGGAACATCCTCCCTCTCCTGTAGACACAAATTGGTTTCCTGAAAACTGTCTGCATTATTTGACGTGTATTCTGTCATTTTTTTTATAAAAAAACAACAGGTATTTACCTTGTCTGCATTACCATCTGTCATTTTGATTTCCTCAACCATCTCTGGCGGTTTCTCCTCTTGTTTGAGGGCAAACATGGACGCCACACGGACGACGGGTAGGGGGACCTCTCTGGGAAGAAACCGAACAGAGCTCAGGGGCATGGCCCACAGCTTGATCTTCTTGAAGGACTTGGACTTGGCAGAGTAGCGCGACTCACAGACGTAGACATCCTCGGCTCTGAAGCCTTCTGGGTGAAGTTTGAAGTACTCCTTGAATCACACACACCATGAATATTTGAGTCAACACTCGATACACATTCAAACAGCCAATGCTCCAAAACAAACCCGACCAACATAGATGAAAAAACACAGCATTTACCTTTACAAACATGACCACACATTTGCCCAGAATCTTGCTGACGGGAGCTTTGTTGTAATAATCACTTTTAAAAACTTCCTTCTCCAAGAACTTCCTTGTGGCGAGATGAAAGGTTTCATTTGGCCTGTAGAACCAGCAGCCATACAGCCACTTCTCACCTGCATTTATTAGAGGTGGGAAAAACTGAATGAATTAGACCTGGTCTCAATAAAAATGAACTGGAACACTAACTGAATATACTGTACGTAGCAAACAATCTATCAGAAAATATCAATATACTTTTCTTACAAAAAATAATAATTATTGTCTGATTAGTGCAATAATGAGACTGACCAGTGTCGTCTTGCCAAAGGCGTTCGATGTAGATGATATGAGGTTGGAGATTTGGCTCTGCAGGCTCCACATATACGTAGTCTCCCACGTGGTACATGCTGTCTTTGAAGCTGCAGTCCTGACTGTATGTGCGTTGCAGGCTAGACTGCCATGATCCTCCAACAGAGTCCTCTCTCTTCTCAGCTTCTGGGGATTCACAAGTATGACAAAATTTCTATGGACTGTGACCTTTTATATTTATCAAAATACGCTCTTTTATACATGTTGTATGGGAATGAATGGGGTTTTTGATTTTGGGGGAAGGTTACTGGTACCCTTGCAGAATTAATAGGAGTACAATTACCAATGGACCCTGCTGTTCATCTTCTAAATGATGACTCCCGCACAGACAAAACATGAAAAGTCTGGCTGGCAGGCCTGGCTGAAGCTAAGAAGGTTGTAGTCCAGCGTTTGAAACCTCCTCATGATATTTCAAGTATTCACCGGCTTCATAGCTTTTTGGACATTTCTTGCCTTGAACTATCATCAGCAAGAGTCGATAACGCACGACCAAACATAATTTTAACATGGACAAACATGATATCTAACTTAAAATGTCTTCTGTCTAAATAAGGAAGCTCAGTCTGTGTAGGTATCACTATCCTCTTAGTTGGTGGAGGGGTGGAGAGAGGGGTGGGCAGGATAGGATTGGGGGTTGAAAGGTAGCTAGGTTAAACGATCAAAATGTAAATCGGCAACCTGTTGTATTGTCTGTAATTTGTTGGTGTTGCAATAAAGAAATAAGTGATAAAGAAATATTGATCAAAATACCCCTTTTTTCCTCTTCCCTCTTGATTTTGTCCTCCTCAAACTCCTTGGGGAGCTTCTCTTTCTTCTCTTTTTCCACATCACTGTGCAGATGTTTGGAGGTGTAGCTGAGAGCGGGAGACATCAGGATCTCTCCGTTCTTACAAAGCTCATCTCTGATTCGGATGAAGAACTGCTGCAGTTCCACAGCATCTTCGAAGATCTCTGAATCTGTCCTGTAATATATATATGGTATAACACAATTTTAACTCTACAACATCAACGCATAAAAAGATGATTAGGGATGGGCGATATAGCCAAAATGTTCTATCACGTACTAGATAATTTCATATCTTGATAACGATATATATCACGATATAGCATGTTTTCTGGTAGTTCAATAAATAAATAGTCTATGTAAAATAACCACATGGTGAAGACTATTTTGATATACTCCTGTGTGAATTAAATACTTGACAAATGAAAAGTATTTTCTCATTTAATTCAGAACTTTAGTGCAAAATGAACTTTAACGTTCCAAAGTAAAATCTGAGCTTGATCAGATTTTCTGAGAAAATTTAGTGAGTATTTGCTTATTATCAATTTAGACGACATAATTGTGTATCACAGTATCTCGATATTTGATTTCATCACGATAATCTATTGAAAGACGATAAATTATCATATTGAGTTATCGCCCAGCCCTATTAGCCAATTGGTTTGACTTTGTACAGGATGGTCAACAGCGCCTCACCTATTCAACCGTCTGGCCTTTTCCAGCACTTCAAACATGTGGTCCTGAAACACATCCAGCCTCTTATAACGCCCTCCATCTACATTAGTCCTGATAATCTCAAAGTTGAGCCGAGGCTTCTCAGGATTTGTGGGATCTATGGCGGGAATCTCAGCGAGTGAATCACTGTAGCAGCGACCCTCGTCGTCTTGGTGGCCGAGCACGGAAACAAAAAGGCTGCGGACGAGTTCCTGGATGAGGCGGGGCACGTCAGGCACGTGGCCGTCATCTCCTCCCTCCAGGTCGTGCCTCGTCTCTAACAGCACCCTGTGCAGCATGAGGGCGTCGCGGTAAATCAGAGACTCGGGCTCGTTGTAAGTGCAGGCATTGTTGAACATGAGCACCAAGTCCTCCACCAGTGCATCCACATCCTGGTACTTATTAGCCAGCATGTGAGTCTTGATCTTCTCCATGTCCACGGGTTTCTTGATGGCGATGTAGTAGTCGGGCAGCTCGGCACGAGACGGCAGCCGCAGGAAGATTGTGCTGAGGCGACGGCCTCGCTTGTCTGTGAAGTTCTTGACGGCCTCATAAAGCTCATTGAGCTTCTGCTGTAAGGGTGTCAAGTACTTGGACTTCTTCAGTGTAATGCTGTTCTTTCCTGCAATCAAATAAAGTGTTTTAATGATAACAAACTCACACATTTGCTTTGATTTGATTCAGGGAAGTAAATCACAAAGTGAATTACTTATTTTCAACTTTGGAGACATCATGTCATCATCATCTGTTGCTGGCCCAAGATCCCTGCGTCTGTCTTTCATAATCTTCTCTAGGATGTCAGCGTCGTTGTAGACCTTGAACACAAAAAAGAAGTTCATTATGACGAGCTACTAGTTCCTGGATAACGTTTTTTTTCTCAGTTTCTAAATTTGACTTGCAGTGAATTAGATACAAACAGATCTTACCTGGGAGCCTTCTTCATTGTAGTGTCGAGCATTGCGGAACATCAGCTTCATTTCCTCCACCATTGCGTCTTCAGTCATGTACTTGTCTGAACGGATGTTGTGCTCAATGGTCCGGAGGTCCATCGGTTCCAGGATGACTTTGTAGTAGTCGGGATAGTCCTTCTTCGAGGGCTTGACCATGAAGAGGTCACAAAGTCTCCGACCGGTGCCAGCTTCTCGCGCCTCAGCCACGGCAGAAAAGAGAACTTTCATTCGGTTTTTCTTTGTGTTCTTCTTGTGACTGTAAACAAAATGCAGATCAACTGTCACTCTTCTTCCACACACAAAAAAACAAGTAGCTACAGAGTTGAGTAAGTAAAAATGCAAACCTTTTTCTTTTTGTGCTGCTGGTGTCAGACGTGGCAGAAGAGAGCATGCTGTCTCCGTCATCATCATCTCGCTGTAAGAGCTCCTTTCTCTTCATCTACACACGAAACCGGTGATATATACATCAAATGGCTACAATGCCTCTTAAAAATACCACAAATCTGACAAAAAGTGTACGCTTTGGGACTGACCTGCTGAATGTGTTGGAGTTTGAGCGCACGCTTGTAGATGGAGGAGTGAGGAACATTGTAGCGTTTGGCGTTCTCAAACATCCGCATCAGATCAGAGTCGACATGCTCAACACTCTCGTATTCGTTGTTCTTCATCTTGTTCCTGTGGGGAATTACGGGCTCTCACATTTGGAAAGGAGGGCACAGAAATACTGTACTGTACAGTGAGTGTGTGTGTGATGCCGTAGGGGTAAAAAATAAAAAGAGAGAGTGTTGGTGAAACAAAATAACACAAATCAATCAAAAAAAAAAACATGAAATAGAAAAAGGGTGGGTTTCGTTTTAGTAAATTATGAGAAATTTCTGCTTGGAAAGATTGTTTAACATCTGTATTATTGCCATTACCTTTTACATTACAATAAACATGGATTTATTGAGCAAACTACTTGATGTAATCTGGTAGATGTGTTATCTGACACTTAATCCACAGCATCTATTGAGACACTGATCAAAAAGACCTAGTTTACAATTTTTTTAAGAACATTTTAAAGGGTATCCTATAATCTAACAGATCTACATTATATTTACAAGCAAACTATGCAAAAATATTAAATATGACAATAAAAACATGCATTTTTTGCAAATTAATTGAAACCGGAATAAAATAATATCTAACATCTAATATCTTGAATTGGTATTACACCCCTGAATCAATACTGAATACTTTAGAGGCTATTTTTACTAAATGGGCTTACTGCTTTTAATTCCATTTTAAAAAGAGATTTGAATAAAAAAAAAACTCCAATTTGTCGAGAAATGTTTTTCTATATGTCAAAACATAAAATCTGTGTAGAATAGAGAGCTGCAGGAAGGAGTCCTAAAACCTGGAAATGTGTTAGCATTTCAGCACTTCTGGTTCCCTCGTCTTGAAGTCAATGGGTTTTTAGTTAGATGCCTGAAATAAGGTCTGTGCTTAACACAAGCTTAAGAAATTTTAGTCATGCAACCGTGGTGTAGTTCATTTATAACTTAACGTTAGCATTTTACTTCTGGCAATTGTATTCATGATTCAAAAATCCTAAAAGTAGTGTTCATTGGTGGAGATTATCTTGCTGAACAAAACTTGTAAGTATCATAAACGTTTGTTTGCCACAGAGTTTATTTTCTGCAGTAATCGAAAACCCAATGGAAAAATCACATTGGCTTTTTGTTGAGGGGAACCAGGGCGATGCTAACTTCCTGGTTGGCCTACAAAAATACATCATCCCTGCAGCACTCTATTCAGGTGGAAAACATGAAGACATATCTCATTGTTGTCGAGTATTAAATTTGTCTGGTCCGTGTGGGCAGACATATGAAAAGACACACAGACTTAGATGAGTACTAGTTCTGTCATACTTGATCTGAAGGAGGCAGATGGGTTGACTGATCTGGTGGTAGTAGTCGGGGTAGTCCTTCCTGGAGGGCAGCTGCAGGAAAGGCTCAGAGATGAGCTGGCCCTGGCTGTTCCTGGCACCTCGCACAGCCTCATACAGCTGGAAGATGGGATTGCTCATGTCCATGTTAGAGGTCATACTCTCCGCTTCAGATTCACCCTCATCGTAGTGGACAGAGCCTGAGTAATACAGAATAAACAATGACACACCCATGAATTACAACAAGTCATTGTACAGAGCACCTTCATGTTATATGAACCTAAGCTAATGAGGTAAAGATGTACCAGAGAGAATGCCTTCCTCGTCACTTTCGTACTGAAGAGCCATTGTGATAGCTGAGAGGCGGTCTCCCTGGGCAGATCTTCTATTCCTGACAGAGACAGACGCAACAAGAGCGACGGAGTTAAAATCAAAAGTTCACATGACTTTATTCCACACAGTGTTGTCTCCTGTTCACCTGATACGAATGCTGGATTTGATCGGTTCTCCGTGTTCCATCTCAGACTTCTTTTGTGCAAAAATCTTTTTGATGGTGTTTGCATCCTGGAACACATGAGCAGGTCATACTGTGGGTGTGCATGTCAAACACTGCTAATGACATCCAGCATGTGTCATATTCTCATTTACACACTCACCTTAAACACTTGCGATCCAGGCTCATTATAAGTTTTGGCATTCTTGACCAGCAAATCTATGTCTTTAGCCATGGCACCAACACTCCTGTAGTGGCTCAACTAAAAACAAAAAATACATTTATTGGACATTTTATCAACAAAACATTGTAAATAATGATAAAAAAAATTATTAGGGCTGCCCCCTTTTAGTCGATTAGTCAACTAATCGGTTGTTTTGGTCTTAGTTGACTAAGATTTCTTCAGTCGATTAGTCGTTTTTTATGCTTTTTTCATTCAAATGACTTATTTCAAAGAAACTTATGAGCACATCTCTGGTAAACACAAGACTTAAAGTGGTGCTTGTGTGTGATTCTTTGTGGAGAAACTCAGTTTTATAGATCTGTTGATTAAATCAACTTTTCAATTAGTCGCCAAAATCGTTTGAGAGTTAGTCGACTTTCTCCTCGTTGAGGACAGCCCTTAAAATTATGATGCATATATAACGTAGGAGGTGTAATAGCATACCTGAATCTTTTGGGCAACGATTTTCAGATCTATTGGTTCCTTAATGATGGCATAATAATCCGGGTATTGCTATATGAAAAAGGCAAACTACACATGAAAGCCAAGCCACTCATTTTAATGATAATGTCTTAAAAGGTACAGTGTGTAGGATTTGGCGGCATCTAGTGGCATGGTTGCAAATGAGTACCCCTCCACTCACTCTTCCCTTTCCAAGACTGCAGTAACATGAGCCACCAAGTGCAAAACCGTGGTAACACCATTCACCTTGCTCAGAGGCTTTCTGGCGGTACCACGGTTTTGCACTCTACGGCTCACGTTACCGCAGTTTCACAAACGTGTCGGAGAACTATGGAGGACTTCAGGTAAAGTTAAAATGTGAAAGGCTCTCTCTTGAGCCAGCGTTTGGTTTGTCCTTTCTGGTCTACCGTAGAAACATGGCGGAGCAACAGGGGGGACTCCCTGAAGAGGACCCGCTCCCTATGTAGAAATGAAGGGCTCATTCTAATCTAACGAAAACACAACGATTCGTAGTTTCAGGTTATTATCATAAACACACTGTAGTTATGAATATTATATTCCATTTCTGCAAATAGATCCCCTGAAATGTTACACACTGTTCCTTTAAGTCATACTGAAGTTACTTGTACCATTTTGGAGGGAAGCTTCTGAAACAGCTCGCTGACCAGACGGCCAGTGGGCTCAGTGTAAGACACCACAGCATCAAGGAGCTGCTCAAGGACTTCTTTCAAGCAGGAAGGTGCACTCTGTCATACACAAGTGGTCACACAGTTTAGGTAAGGAAATACTACATCACCCTCACGGATATACCGGATACTTTACTATGCAAATTAATGCAAAATTCTTCAAATGATGTGTGCCAAACCACCTCATCACCTCAGGTAAACAAAACACCATCACAGTAGATTAGAAACACTAAAGATTAACATTGTTAGCAGTATAAACTGAATGAAGAGTGTGTGTCATCAGTAATGTGTGTGAGTGTCACCTCATCCTCAGTGGACCCTCCAGGGTTGTCTTGTGCGTCAAACCCCTCTTCATCATCATCATCATAGTCACCTCGCTGAACAAATTCATTTTTGGTCCGCAGGTAAAGGTCCCAAAGTTTACAGGCTGCTCTGTACTCCGGACTGTCAGACTAGACACACACAAGCAATACATATTCATGTAGGTGCATATTATAATTAAATTTAGACTTATACACAATCTGTTGAGTTGTTTTTTTTTACCTTGTAATATGTTTTTGCATTGTTGAATAACAGTTGAAAGTCACTGGTGAGTTGTTCGACATCATCATACTCCTCCATCTTTAATTTCTGCTGGATTTTCATCATGTCAATAGGTTGAGACACCACATGATAATAGTCCGGTTGATTCCTGTAAGAAAAAGGGACTTGTAAATTGTCTGCGTCTAATGTTTGTGTTCATTTTATTAATTTCAAGACGGAATTATATGCACGTCTAATGAACCCTCCTCACCTGCGTTTGGGGGCTCTGATGAACAGCTCACACAACATCCTGCCCTGATCGTCCTTGTAATCTCTGACTGTGTTGTACAGTTCATGACACACAGCAATCTGCAAGGCAAAGGGTTAAACACTGAAAAATATCTGCATCCTTTCCCATGTCAACTAGTAAATCTGTGTGTTGGTATAATTCTGACAGTATGTTACAAGAAAATACAGAAACTGAAATTTGTAAAAAATTACAGGATCCACAGTTGGAATGTTTGAGGTCCTTCTCCTCTTTCTCCCAATTGAAGACACTAACGATGAAGTCTGGCTATCGTCAAAATCTCCTCCACTCACACTGCTAGAGGGGGACGTCGCCCTTCTCCTTTTCAAGGCCATGACGAACCCCTGAGGTAAAGAGCCAGTAAAGTAACAAGTATCACTGCATGGAGAAAATCTTGCATTAAAGCTATAAACATTACATACTCAGTTTCCAACAGTATATAAACAGTGTGCACACTATAGAGTGCTACAGGAATGAGTCGTAAAGCCCGGAAATGAGTTAGCATTTTAGCACTTCCGGTTACCTCATCTGGAAGTCGATGGTTTATTTGAATGGGATTTTAGTTAGATGCCTGAAATAAGGTCTGTGGTTAAAACAAGCTTAAGAGATTTTAATTGATTGACTGATTTTTTATGCCTTTATGTGTCTTTAAAAAGGCCAACTCGTCCGCCTTTTCAGCCTCCTTGTGTATACTCGCGCTCATGCGACCGTGGTGTAGTTCGTTGCTGGCAATTGCATTCACGCTTCAAAAATCATAAAAGTGGTTTTCATTTGTGAATATTATCTTGCTGAACAAAAACGTGTAAATATCATAAACGTTTGTTTGCCACAGAGTTTATTTTCAGCAATAATCCAAAACCCAATGGAAAAATCCCATTGGGTTTTTGTCGAGGGAAGCCAGGGCAATACTAACTTCCTGGTTGTTCTACAAAAATACGTCATCCCTGGAGCACTCTATAGAGACTGAGAGAATAATCTCAATGAGGGACACTGGCTGGGCTCTACAGCAGTCAGTTACACCTGCTGACAGCACTGCCATCTGTGCCGCGTACAACACAATAGTTCCTCTATTAAAAATAATCCTCACAAAACATTGTTCCTAATTGTATAACAGAACTATTTTCATTATAAAACATGACTACAGTGCTAATTTTATAACTATAACTAGAGCTGGCAGAACTTCTCTTTCCTGCTCAGTTTGTTTGCTCACTTCTTTTTTTTTTTTTTTTTTTTTGATACTTTGTTTTGTTTGCTCACTTCTGTTGTCGCCATGTTTGCTGGAAGTCAGAAGCTGGGGGACATTGTGTACAGATGGGCAATAAATCAATATTTAGCCCTGCTGTGCCAGTGGTTTACAAAAGGCAATGTGGAAGGGGATCTTTTTTTAACATTGTGAATCACGATATGCAGTTGGTGTCTTATTTAAAGCTACAAATACATGGTAGTTCTGTTTTGGCTTCCCATGTAGTCAAAATGGATGAAAACTGACAACAAGACATGTATACTAACTGATCTTTCTAAACAGATACTGTAATATGGTGTGGTCATCCTGATATTTTTGTCTTTTCTATATTTAGTAGACTAAACATAACATTTTAAGTTGCCTCTTCCCCTTTATGACTCACCCCTCTCCAGTGAAATGTAACAGACTACTGCTGTGAATGGGAAGCTGTGATTACCAATACTGAAGAAATGAGCAAATGTTCTTTTCACATGTCCTAGTGAGCACTTTAAATAGATACGTGTGACAGTGAATCAGCATGCACAGTACCAGAACCATAGACTTATATTAAGATACATGACATGACAGCTCTCCAAAAGTGAAGCCAAAACATCTTGATTGCCCCCTGGTGGCTGGCTGCAGTATAGGTCATAAACTCCGCCCCCTCCATGTTGGCGGTCAAATAATTCTTTCCCAAAGATGGTTTCTGTAATTTTAAGTAGTTCTTATCACGCTGATGGATGTTCAAGTGTTAATTTTTCCGATAAGTTTGGTTTTAATTTGTTATTCAATGCCATAAAAAGGAATTGTACGAGAGAAGAGATGTAACTTTAACTTTCCATAACCGTCATGAGTCTGTGTAATAGAAAATTTGAAGTCAGTTTGATCACAAATATAGTTATAGAGATATTAGTTGTTGTGTCTTTCTAGCCAAACAGCAACCGTGGTGCTAACGTAGCAGCTAGGTGGCTAGGAGTACCTCTGAAGAAACATGAACAAATTTGTCGAGATGGTAGAAACTTTTAAATTAAAATGTGGGAATATTTTATTTACAATTAATATTGTTTTCTTTAATGTTAGTCACAGAATATACCTTTATAAATGCTCACATTCTGTGTATTGGATGAAGGGATGCACGGATACCGATACTGGATTGGATATCGGGCTGATACGGACTCAAATAGCTGAATCGGATATCGGTGACAATGGGACCGATCTATTCAATTCAGCTTCATGTTTATATACTATTTGCATTGTATACTGGAATTTTAATTCCTGTTTACATTTTGACCAATTTGTTGCTGCATTAAAAAGGTTTACACATAAATTGTAATTCCTGTTAATTTTTAAGATTTCTTTTTGCCAATTGCTGGTGTACGATTTATTATTTTAATAATAATGAACAATTCAGTAAATTTATATCTATGTATTTATTTGTTACATTTTGTTTTACAAGGTTTGGAAAGCAATGTTTAAATCAAGCCTGATTTTGCCTTACACATAAAAGAATGATCACAGTCACTGCCACACAGTGAGGCAAACAGCTTATTATTTAAAGGTCCCATATTATAAAAAAGTGAGACTTTCATGTTTTTTTATTATAAAGCAGGCTTAAGTCCTATATAAATACTTTGAAAGTATCGAAACACTCAATCCACAGGGAAATACACAAAGCCCGTATTCAGAAACTATGCATTTGAAACAAGCTGTCAGGATTTCTGCCCATTTGTGATGTCATGAACATACAATATTTAGACCCTTGACACAATTTTAAACATAAACATTCTAAATGTGTCCCAGTTTATTTCCTGGTTGCAGTGTATGTGAATGTCATCAGCTGACATGAAGTACACATGGACCCAAGCTGTTGCTTAGCAATGCAATTCTGTCAAAATGTGCTAAAACAGAGCGTTTCAGTCAGAGGGTAAATACAGGCATGTTCAGGCTGACAGTATGAGGAAAATAAAGTTTTTTTTTTACATTACAGCATGTAAACATGTTCTAGTAGAAACACAAAATACAAGTATGAACCTGAAAAGGAGCACGATATGGGACCTTTAAACACTGGTATCGGATCGGTACTCGGTATCGGCCGAAACCCAAAGCCCAGGTATCGCTATCGGGACTGGAAAAAGTCAGATCGGTGCATCCCTAATTGAAGGCAGGGCCATCATAGGGATGGGAGACACCCACATGTCATCCATGATGAGTAATTTCATGTCACCCCAAATTACCTTTGACCCCTTTATAAATGATTATATTTGGGACAACTGGAAATGTTAAATTTTGATAAACTCTCCTATAAAAAATGGCAACAGAAAATAAGCAGTTGTGTGGTTTTTCCAACAGGCCCTCTGGTCTCCTCTTATAGGTTGTATGCTCTTCAAAGTCAGACTATAAAAGGTGACAGCTCATTATTGTCACCTGGAATGATGTTTCCATCATCGGACACCAATGATGCTGGCATGTCTGGAAGGTTTGACTCAACATAAATGTTTAACCCTCATGTCATCTATAGCTGCGTAAACAGACTGCAGTCCAGTGTACACACATCAGCAGTAAGCTAGCACACACACACAAAGACCAGCGGCTGTCCACTGACCTGTCACTCAAAGTGTGGACAGGTACTGGCCACTGAGCAGCTAGCATTAGCATACAGTCAACACCATCTAACGCTGCTGGTTAACAGACAAAGGCATCACTATAACAACGACTAACGTTACTAAGCTACCGACACCTTATGGGAAATATATTAGTGTCACCACTTGACATAGTTGTGTGCTTACCTTCTGGGAGCACGTTACTAGACTCCCCAAAATCTTTAATAATCAAGAAAAGCCAATCACTGTTATCGATTTCAGACCGAGAGACACAAGTGTGAAGCTAGCAACGGTTTAAACCGTCACTTCCGGTTTGTTTATCCTTCAGAATAAAAGCGCGTATGATTTCTTCGTAGTTATAAGTGTGTTTTACATGATTGCAATGATTATTTTCCTTCTTCTCGCTTTAATGAGTGATTTTTTTGGTATGCAGGTCACATAACGGTGACAACTTTAGTATTTAGACACCATTTTCTTTTAAAAATTAGACATGTAAAGTAATGAGCGCAACAGACTTCCGGTTAGTTGAAGTCAACTTTACAACTCGCCATTAAACCTTTTTCATTTTGACTGAACAAAACCACTTCAGCCAAGCATAAAACCACAATATCAGCTAGATCGAGTAGTCATAAATCACAGATAAGAAACCTGTTTTTTAACCTCATAGAGAGAACTCATGCTTGTTTATATATGATGTGAACAGACAGTTTATACACCATAAAGAGACAATTAAAATATCTTAAAGGTCCCATATCATGCTCAATTTCAAGTTCATACTTGTATTTTGTGTTTCTACTAGAACATGTTTACATGCTGTAATGTTAAAAGAACAACTTTATTTTCCTCATACTGTCTGCCTGACTATCCTGTATTTACCCTCTGTCTGAAACGCTCCGTTTTAGCGCATTTTGACGGAATTGCAACGGAATTGCGTTGCTAGGCAACAGCTTCATGGATGTATTAAAAGAACTGGATACATAGGTCATTATGATGGTTGCTCATTGGCGCATGAAGCCTAAATGGCTCGACTTCTGTCTGGAAAAGTATAGAAAAAAGTATTTTTGGGCCCAACGGCATCACGTGACTGACACGGAAGTTGCAGTACCGCTGTTTGGCCACTACGAAAGTCCGGAACGTCGACCGGCGCCTTTCCTGGGGGCTTGAACAGCTTGGGTCCATGTGTACTTCCTGTCAGCTGATGACATTCACATACACTGCAACCAGGAATAAACTGGGACACATTTAGAATGTTTACGTTTAAAACAGTGTCAAGGGTCTAAATACTGTATATTCGTGACATCACGAATGGGCAGAAATCCTGACAGCTTGTTTCAAATGCAGAGTTTCGGAATACGGGCTGTGTGTATTTCTCTGTGGATTGAGTGTTTCGATACTTTCACAGTATTTATATAGGACTTAAGCCTGATCTATAATAAAAAAACATGAAAATCTCACTTTTTTATAATATGGGACCTTTAAATTCCTGACATGTTATTCCTTTGTGTTGTACCCTCCAGGTATTTTCAATGTATTTTTTGTGATTTTCTTCCTATTTAGGGTTAAAAGAAAATCTTACAATTCAGAATTTTTAATTTTGATTTTAATTTTTTTACTTTATAGCATGTCCACTGTAGTGGACTACAGGACCATTTCAGTGTGAAAAGACAGCCAAATTTAGAAGATTAAAAAAGATTACAGATTATGTCTGTAGAGTGACATTAAACCCAGAATACGTTCAACTTGATTGAAAAACTAAACAATATATCATTCTGGATTCATGGTAACAAAATACTATAAATTATATTTACAGTAAATGGGGTATTCCATGTAATGTAACACCCATATTGCACGCATATTGGTATGCATCACTGACATTTATCAGTGATCATCATTGAAGTTTGAAGATTCCCTAAGTAGAAATGCAAATTGCCTTAAGAATGCAAATTTTGTGCTGATGAGTATATGGTAAATAGGAGACCATAACACTGGAACTATCCCTTTAAATATAGTCAGATAGTAGTGCATCATTGGGACAATTGCATCCTGATGATAATAAATAACAATAAAAGCACAATTTGGCTTTCTCTTATTGATTTCTGAAGTTGATCAGAATTGAAGGTCTACTTAAGCCACATATAGCCTAAAGCCATCATGAAGACATTAAGACAATGGGCTATAATTTTGTCAGATTTCGCAGTAATAAATGGACTTTAGACAATTCTTCGTAACAATAACAGTTTTTAAGTAGCCTATTGGTGACTTGATGTTATTATTACTTGTATTATTGTAATGCATTAACTGCAGCTCTTGTGCTCAGACCGTTAGAATAAAAACTGCATGGACAAAATCACTCTTTTTGTTGACCTGCTAATAACTTACAGACATATGGAGGTGGTGACAATGGGTCAAAAGCCAAAAAGGTTGCAAACCACTGTTCTGCAACTCTCAAACATGTAATTACTGTAGCACTTGACACTAATAGTAATTTTGCTTTGTCAGTAGAGGAGGGAATTACAAATGGGGAAAGCAAATTAGTACATATGAAAATATTAAAGGCTTTAAAATGTCTTCAACACCTCCCTCCTGACATTTTCTAATTCAGTCTGATGTGGTCCTTTATTTTAGGGCTCAACATAGCTAGATGAACAGACAATGCAAATACTTGAAATATCTTTCAAAGCAGGTAATGTCTTTCTTTCTTTCTTTCTTTCTTTTTTTCCTTTTCCCCATGACACCTGTTGGGCAGCTTCAAAGGGATGTATGCAAATATTATATAGGTTTACTGTCTGCCAATATCAAGAAAAAAGAAGAAACACTATAGCATGCATGATAATAAGGATGCCAGCTGCAGTAAAATATCAATAACAGTGGGCAAGACAGAATATGGTAATTAGATATTTGACGAAGAACCAGAAACACATATTGAAGGAGATAATCAGAATCCATATACATACATATACACATACCACATAAGTGTTCACAAAGAATGAGAAGACTTCTCCTTTCATTGTTTCATGCGCACCTTTAAAGAGGATGCATAATTGCCACTCCTACAGTCTTGGGCAGGTTATACCACATTTTTGAGAGGTGACCAATTGTATTAAAGAAAAAAAAATAGCCTGGAAGTGTGACAGCATCACAATAAACAGACCACAGAATAATTAACTCTAGTGCCATCTAATGATATGAAAATGTCTAAAGTCAAATCAATCGAAAGAAAAGAAATAATGTTCAGGCGTCATTCAATTTGTATAACAGGAAATAGCATAATTTACTATGTTGAGAGGACAAGTTGATGTGTCATTGGTAATATTCATATATATGGTCAAATTGGGAAGTGTAGACTACTTAGATGTGTTTGAAACAAGGTTGATGCTGTCTGATGTTCCTACATGTACACCTTGCCTATTGATGTATTCATGTAAAGCTATGACCGGGCTGAGGGGAACAAAGTGGAATTGGCCAAAGACATTTTGTTTCAGAAAGACTAAAGATACATCCCTGTTTTTGAAGACATGGTTTCATTTCTTGGTGAAGACCATCTTTATATACAGTCTATGGAGAAGACCGGTGAGCGGCACAACAATAAACATTAAGTAGGCTATAGATGCTCAAATAAAAAAAAAAATGAGAACACAACTTAAACTTAAAGAAATTATGAGAACACAACTTAAACTATTTCTAAATTGTCTATGACAGTCTTTTTTTTTTTTTCCCTGTTACAAGGTTTGGAAGAGATTTCATGTTGGCCAGACCCATGTAAACTATTTTCATATAATTTTTGATTTCAAAATTTATTTCGAACATGTTGAATACAAAAAAATAAAATAAAAAATAAAGAAAAAGAATGATCATACCAACAAGTAGACAGTCAGAAACAAGTAGTATTTACATACAATGAAAAGCATAAGAAAAATAAATTGTCAACACTTGATGCCTTGATTTACATATTCGAAAAGGAGTGAGAAGAAGTACAAACTTATTTAATCCCACCCCTTCTCCATAAGTAAATTATTAATTATTAACCCGCTTCCTTATTGAGCCATACATATACTCTTATTAAATTTTCCTACATTTTTCTAACTATAATTATTATTATTTATAATTATTCTAACTATAATTATTACCTTTTATCTTTGTCGTACAGAAATATAAATTAATTAATGATATAATTATCCTTATCAAAATATAAATTTGTTATCAATCCAGAATACCAATTCATTACGTATAATATAACTTAATCACAATACCACAGACTATGTGAAAGTTAATACAGTAAAAAATAATATTTCAGCGCATTTAAATATTTTTTTTTTTATATTTTTCAATTTTATTGTTTACAACAATAATAATTGTTTAATAGAATATAGTATTTTTTCTTCTGTTTTTCCTTTTTTATTAGACTACACATGTAAACATCCTGTTCTGTGTCTGTACGGTAGGTGGCGACATGCACCTAAAAGTTGGTTTTACAGTCTGCCAAAAAAAAAAAGCAAAGAAGAAGAAGAAGAAGAAGAAGAAGAAGAGACCCGGAGCAGGAAGTGTGTGTTCATCCGGAGTCCCATGTGTTGCTGTCTCTCTGTTCACTCGTTCATTCATTCTGGGAACAACAACTTTAGCTTTCTTTAGCCAACGTAAGCTGACTTGTTAGCTATCTTTCCCAGACAAGCCATAGACAACGGTAGTATCTCTGCAAGCAACCAGTAACAGCTATAGCTAGCTAGATAACCTAGACATCGCGCTAAAGTTGTCTGTAAAATCACAGCCGTACACTAAATCTTAATGAAAAGTGCGGTGGATACCAGCATGATCAAGGAGAACCGGTGGAACATCCCTCCTAATGCACCAGCCTGCATGGAGAAGCACCTGAGCGCAGCGCAGTACAGAGCAGGTAGGTAACAAACACAGCTAGAGGAAGGTTACGCAGGTAAACACGTGGTGCCGCTAGTCGGTTATTGTTAGTCTGAGGAGTCTGTTTACATGGACTGATGTGTGAGACTCCTCTGGCATATATACAACACGCCGAAATGTTAAATAAATAGCATTTGTTTATGCTCAGCAGCCCAGCTAAAGGACACATAATAATGCACACAGTGCACTTTCATAGACTAAGCTACTGGAGGTGCCCTGCACTATATTCATTTATAACGGTCTCTTCTGCACTATATTCATTTATTTAATAGTCCTGTATCACAGCTGTTACCCTGCACTATATTCAGTTTTAACAGATTTCTTCATCTCCTTGTATTTTTTTTTTTTTTTTTGTAGTTTGTACTACTAACCTTTTTACTGCCTTTTTACTAACATGTTTTGCATTATGGAACTGTGATGCTGGAAACTTGAATTTCCGTCAGGATCAATAAAGTTACTATCTATATCTCTAAATTAGGTTATCAAATTTGTTGCAGGTGGTTAGTTATTAAGCAAACAAATTTAATTTCATGATGGATTGGATGCTAGCCGAATTGAAGAGTGACTCTTAACAAATCAGTTTAGATATATGTCGAGGCAGCGTTAACAGATTGATGTTTTTAATTTTTTTTAATTTTTTTTCTTTTCTTATTTGCTCTCTTCGCAGATGGGACTCTGCTGCTCGGTGCCTCCAGCCTCAGTGGCAGGAGCTGGCAGGGATCTGTTTGGATCTACAGTGACCCTAAGCAGGCCCCCAATGAGGAACTCTGCAAAGCTGGTGTGCAGACTGAGACTGGAGTCACAGATGTGAAATGGGTATCAGAAAAGGGTGTTGTTGTTGCAGCAGACTCAGGTAAAAAAAGAAGCAGATTCACAGCAATTATGAATCAAGCACTGGTCTTTAGACTTGGATGTTAAACGGGGTTCTGTTTGACTGGTTCCTGTGCAGGTGCCTTGGAGCTCTGGGAACTGGCAGAGGATGAACGCCTGCTGGTGAATCGCTTCACCAAACATGAGCACGACCACATTGTCACCACAGTGAGCCCAGTTACTGGAGCAAACAGCGCTGTCACAGGCAGCATGGACTGCCGGTTAGACACCATTTTACGCAGATACATGCACGGTTGCAGAACAGAAGCATGTTGATTGTTTATGTGTTAAACTTTGGCATTATGATTTTTCACTTTTTCATCACAATACCTTTTCCGTTTCTTCACTACAGAATTAAAGTCTGGGATCTCGGTCAGGAGACGGCTATCACTACCTACAATGGTAAGGGAACATCTCAAAACTGCTCTCAGAATATCTAGATAGTAGTAATAGGAAGTGTTGATTTGGTTTTTTTAATCATAAGAACTATTCCCTTGATTCATGCGTCTTCTGTTTATTTGCACGTCTTCAAAAGCTTTAAACAGACCTCAATACAATTTGGTTTGGTTTAGTTCAGCCATGGGTCAAAGAACAAGTGATTCTCTTTTGGTGCAGATCTATGATTTTTTTTTTTTAATTATTTGCTAAAACTGTGACATGGTCCTTTTTAAAAAAATAAATAAAAAATGTTTACTTATAAACTAATTAATTTAAGAAAATTATTTTAAGAATTTAAAAAAGACATAATTGCCTGTTATGTGCAATTTAATCAAGTGTTGTCATTATAATACATTTGAAGCATTCTACAGTTTTGGCAAAAAATATACACTATGTACTTTCTAGTGATATACAAAGTATGATTGCATAATAAACAGTCTTATTTAGAGAATGTAGTTTGACATGACACAATAAAAAAAATGCTCATCCATAAAGATGGTAAAAAATATAACTGAATATACCTTTCTCTTCCTCCAGCGCACACGAAGCCAGTCAGTTGTGTTGCCTGCAGTCCTACAGACGAGTCTCTCTTCATCTCCTGCGGTCAGGTAAGATACTGATCAACAGTTAGCATGCAAAACACAATATCTAACATTCAATAAGTGCCTGAACTGGAGCACCTTGCTGCATAATTGTGCATATTAATAGGGATGAACTGACTTCATCTTGTGTTGTAACACAAGAAAGCTACAATAAATGTCCAGCAGTAATAAAGAGCAGAGAGAGAACTGTGAATTCAGCCTGTTGTTATCCTACATCCCTCAGGATGGCCGTGTGCTGATGTGGGACAGGAGGAAGCCCAACAAACCAGCCTCAAGAATAGGTGAGGAACATAGTCTGTCTAGGTAGTTTAATGGTATTACATCTTGTCAAGACACAATCTTTGTTTTTTTATTATGCTAATCCATTGTTATCTTTGTGTTTGTCTCAGATGTAGAGTCCCCCATGTGCTCCCCCACCACTGTAGCCTGGCACCCCCACCACAGAAGCACCATTGCTTTTGGTAAGGCCCAGCAGCATCAGATTATAGATTGACTGAGACATTAAGTCACCCGTCCCTGCCTTTCTGATCATGTTTATTGTGGCTCAGGTGACGAGATGGGCAGAGTGACAGTGAAGGATTTCCTGGGAACAGAGCCGGCCCGGATGGAGAGCCTCCACAGCCGCAGAGTTAATGCGCTTGCCTTCTCTACACATAGGTAAACAATCATTCCAGCATATTATCATTAGCTTTTACATTGCTTCTCTACAATAGTTTAACTCTTTTGTTCCCCCTCCCAGTGCCTCCTTGCTAGCCTCCGTGAGTGATGATTGTTCCCTCGCTGTTATGAACTCTGAACTGCAAGAAATGTGAGTCTTTGCACTTCATACCAAAACGCCTGGTTAACCTCCTGTACCGTTAAATGATAGTAATCATATATTGTTCTTCTGTAGATTTAGAGATCGGCGACACCAGGACTTTGCCAGAGGCGTCTGCTGGCTCCACGGTGGCTCCAACACTCTCACAACCGTAGGCTGGGATCACCTGGTGCTTCACCACACGGTGGATCCGGCTGCTGAAGCTCTAAACTCCTCCTCTTAGACCCAATAGATGCTCGCACACCTCGGAAAGACCATATTTTAAGATGACTACTTTCCCCCCTATTTTTTTAGGGGCGTCCATGTGTATCTAAAAAGTTAAATCTAGGAAATATGGATTAAAGTGTTTCGTTGTCATTTAGTACTCCAGATATGCGCAGGATATTTTGACTTTTGCTCTTCCAGTCTTGGCCTCGGTGCATTACTACGGTCTCTCTCTATCTACGTCCTTCGTACTGTATAGCACTTCCTTGTGTAATTACACTTGAGGCAACACATTTATATTGCATAATTTTACATTAAAGGTAACTTAATGTTGTGATGGCAACATTTCTGTGTGTTTCCTGGAACCTATTATATGCTAAAATGCAAGACTATAGGAAGGAACTGTATTTCGAAGGTACTGGGGATGAGAAAAATTACACATCGTGTTCATGAGGCATATACTATATACTGTACCACGGGTTCTCAACCTTTTGCAACTGAAGGCCCACTTCTGATTGTTAGGACCACCTTCCCAAATAAATGAAAAAAAAATATGACAAAGGAGAAAAAATAAACTGAGCTGTAAATATGTGTTATGCCACTGTCAGCTGTAATAAATATTTTGCTTACCCTCACCATCACTGTCTGCCCTGATTGGCGTGGTGATATTAAAACTGGGGCTGTCAAAGTTAACGATAACGTGTAAATGCAAAAACGTTTTAAGGCCACTAATTTCATAAATGCAATCAATCTTTCGGAGGTTTTATTGGGCTCAGTTTTAAAGATACCTCTGACCTCAAGATATGTGAATGAAAATGGGTTCTATGGGTACCCACGAGTCTCCCCTTTACAGACATGTCAACTTTATAATAATCACATGCAGTTTGGAGCAAGTCATAGTCAAGTCAGCACACTGACACACTGACACACTGACAGCTGTTGTTGCCTGTTGGGTTTGAGTTTGCCATGTTATGATTTGAGCATATTTTTTATGCTAAATGCAGTACCTGTGAGGGTTTCTGGACACTATTTGTCATTGCTTTGTGTTAATTGAATTTCAATAATAAATATATAGGCCCTACATATATTTGCATAAAAGTACACAATATTAATGTGAATATTAACACAAGCTTCTATTCATTGGAATTCTTGAGCACATTTGGATATAAAACATCTCGCTTTGTATATTACAAAAACAAATATTTTTAGATTTTTTTTCTACCTCTGCGACCGAGTAGATTGGAATCTGCTGGTTGAGAATAGCTGCTATACATCATATACTATAAATCCCATAGCTATACTGATACAACCATGTGACTGAGGCAGAACCCATTAACCCACTGCTGGGTCAGAGAGGAGGGTAGTGTGTGTGTGTTATGTGCTTATCAATGGGCAGTCGGCTCAGAAGTTAACAAGATTACACAGTAAGTATGGTGTCATTGCTAATCTGGGGTCTAACTGGATTTAGATGCCATTATCATTTTCACATGGCACCAGCTCAATGTGTTGTGACCGATATAATACACTTTACCATAATCAGACCAGCTATAATGGAATGCTATTCTTTCATTATGTTGTGTTTGCAAAGTCCTTTTTTCTATAGCGTTTTGGGTAAATTTGAATAATAGCTAATATTTAGCTCACCATGCAGGAGTTCAGGAACATTGTATTGCCTCAGTCATTAAAGCACAAAGGGCCGCACCTTACCAGAAAAAAGTACCTTGACTTTGTCGCTATAAATGTAGTAATAGCAAACTTATTCTACATGCAGTTGGCATATGGTGAGTACTTACATAGGCCCTTTTCACAGCAGCCATTTGGACATGTCATAGCAGGGTAAACACAGGTGTAATTGATCAAATGAATTATGGTCCCGTTGTATTTAGTGTGTCACAGCCACAGTCAGCCAGCACGCACAATACCAGGGCCAACCTAAATGCAACAGCCATAATTAATTTTAATTAATTACAGCTGTGTTTGCCCTGCAATGAAATGTCAATATGGCATTCATATATTGTGGATATTCATCCACCTATCCATCCATCCATTGTGGGTGGGGGGGGGCTGGAGCCGATCCCAGCCAACATTGGGTGAAGGCGAGGTACAACCTGGACAGGACGCCAGACGATCACAGGGCTGACACAAAGAGACACAACCATTCACGCTCACATTCACACCTACGGGCAATTTAGAGTCTATTATCGATATAATTATACTTAATTATTATACAATGGCTTTCTAGATGTGATTTATTTCACAAAGGATTTAATACTGAGACTAAGATCTGCAACGCTCGTGAATCTTGAAAGAACTTGACTAGCCTAAGACAGAGAAAGAAAAGGTTATTCAAGATATTGCTGATTAAAATCTTTATATCGGTGCTTCGCTACTCTTTCCGTCAATTTATTTTATAATCTACTGTGCAACTGTCATGCCGGTTCTTTTTCATATGCACACCCAAAAGCACCATGTCAGCTGCACTAAGACATGTTGATACTAACACAAGATCATAAATACTGTGCACACTAAAAAAAAAAACATCAAGGACATTTATTAAAACATGCAATTACTGCTCAGATTTATTTTCCAGTTAGTTGTTGGACAACATTTGGTGTAGATGCTGCTTAAAGACTTTCTAAACAATATTTTAAATATTTTGATTATATAGCCTTAACATGTACATACAACTAAATCTTACAATATATAATCTTATATAAACTGATATGTACAGCATGAGAGTAAATACACTGACACACACTTGACTGCAGTAAAATAACTATTATACAGATGGCAAAGCATGTCCTAGATCAATAAATATGAGAAACAATCCTACTGAGAGTTGAACACACTTGTCTGAGTTAACTGTTAGTTTTGTTCCAGTGGACCTACATAATGTACATGTAACAGTGAAAGAACATTTTAAATTATGGGACATGTAACTACAGCATGAACCCATACAAATGCATTGCATTGTACATCATTATTGTATTTTACAATCAAGATTACAGATAAACCTGTCAGAGTAGAGACTTGTACAGAGTAATGTAGATTAATTTTCACTCACCGCACACTTTACAGCTATGAATAACTTTGGATATTAAAGGTCCCATATTATGCTCATTTTGAGGTTCATACTTGTATTTTGTGTTTCTACTAAAACGTGTGTACATGCTGTAATGTTAAAAAAAAACTTTATTTTCCTCATACTGTCTGCTTGAATATACCTGTATTTACCCTCTGTCTGAAACGCTCCGTTTTAGTGCATTTCAACGGAATTGCAACGGAATTGCAACGGAATTGGGGGGGCGGCTGTGGCTCAGAGGGTAGAGCAGGTTGTCCACCAATCGGAAGGTCGGTGGTTCGATCCCCGGCTGCTCCGGGTCACATGTCGATGTGTCCTTGAGCAAGACACTTAACCCCAAATTGAATGAGTATTTAGATTAAATCCTGATGGGCAAAGTTGGCACCTTAGTAGCCTCTGCCATCAGTGTATGAATGTGTGTGTGAATGGGTGAATACTGACATGTAGTGTAAAGCGCTTTGAGTGGTCGGAAGACTAGAAAAGCGCTATATAAGTCCAAGTCCAAGTCCAATTGCGTTGCCTGGCAACCGTTTGGGTCCATGTTTACTTCCTGTCAGCTGATGTCATTAACATACACTGCAACAAGATATAAACTGGGACACATTTAGAATGTTTACATTTAAAACCGTGTAATGGGCTAAATATTGTATATTTGTGACATCACAGATTCACCGAAATCCTGAAAGCTTGTTTCAATAGCACAATTTCTGAATACGGGCTGTGTGCATTTCTCTGTAAATTGAGCGCTTCGATACTTTCACAGTATTTATAAAGCACTTAAACCTGCTTTATAATATAAAAGATATAAAAATATGATTTTTTACAATGTGGGACCTTTAATTATGAATATTAACCATGTGGCAATGAGGCTGATTAAAAGCTTTGGTTAAAAAGGCAACATATGCAACATATACCTCTACACTGAATAAACAGCAGCAGCCAAAAAAAAACACTTTAAAAAAATGGACTAACACTTAAAAAATAATATACAAAAACACGATTTGACAGTGATAGCGTGTTCTTCAAAGATTGAGAAATACATTCAGAGTACATTCAGGCTATTGTTATGAAACATTTTTAACATATTTGCTAACATCATTTGTTCAAAGTGCTCTTTTACCCCCATTGTACAAATTCCCTCTGATGCAAAATCGCATCATCCCATCACGTGCAATTTGTGCTAAACAGAAGAACACTTATCTCATTAAGGATCCCCTTCACTGGCGAGAGTAATAGGCTGTTTGGTTCCAGGCCGAATTGTAAAGGTCTTACCGTGCTGATGTTTTGACTGCGTTCCGTTGCTGTAAAGAAGAACACATTCATGATTATGAGTTGATACTGTACACAAACAAACACTGGGGTTATTGAGTGCTGCAGGGATGACGTATTTTTGTAGAACAACCAGGAAGTTAGCATCGCCCTGGGTTCCCTCGATAGAAAGCCAATGGGATTTTTCCATTGGGTTTTGGATTATTGCAGAAAATAAGCTCTGTGGCAAACACACGTTTATGATACTTACACGTTTTATTCAGCAAGATAATGTTAATAATATATAATAATAATGTTAGGATATAAACGAACTACAGCACGGTCGCGAGTATACACAACGAGGCTGTAACGGCGGACGAGTCGGCGTGATGACGTTTAGTAGTCTCATTTAGCCACTTGTTAGCAACCGCCTTGTTTAAGACACGTAAACAGTGCTCGAAGTGGGCCAGTACTCCCTTTTGTAAAATAATTAGTGAACTGTTCATAACTTTTTTTTAGTTGTGAACAAATATAATTAATGGAACATTATTTAAAAGGTTTCTGAATCTGCCTTTTTGATTTACAGACTATGATTTTACATTTCCAGAATAATTAAATGTTCAGACGAAGGCTGTGATATGTCTAAATAATAATATAATTATTCAACAATAGTAAGTTAGAGGGTCGTACTGTAAAGGACAAAGGGAACCGGAAGTGCTAAAATACTAATTTCCAGGTTTTAAGACTCATTCCTGCAACACTCTATAGTCATATTCGAGCGCTCTCACCTGGTGGGTGCTTTCACTGGGGAGGTCTCCTGAGACTTCCTGAGCACTTTAGCCTCCAGCTCCTGCATGTTCAGGGTTGGGACTTTGTTGACCACAGGGTAATTCTTGCTTTGTGGTGTGGCTGTGGGGACAACAGGGACCTTGTTGTCCTCCTCGGACAAGGGGGTGCCCCAGTCATCGGACGTGTACTCTGCCTCCTTTGCTGGGGTCATTCTGTCTTCCATTTCCAACATCTTCTTTTGTAAGATGCTGAGCAGTGTGGCCTGGCTGGAGGAAATAGCGGGTGGTAGCTGAGCAGGGGCCGCCTTGGGTTTCGTTGGGATTTGCAGCTTTGATTTGACATTGATGTCAGGAGGTGGGAGCTTTGGAGCTGCTGGGGGTTTGGCTTTTGGAGGAGGAGGTGGAACATGATATGGAGGGAGAATTTGTGCCTTTTTCATGGGAGGGTCGGGTGGAGGCATGGAAGGAGGGGGCTCCATAAAGTCGTCAAAATCACCAAACTCTGGCGGCGGAGGGAGTAATGGCATACTCAACTCCTCAGGCTGTGTGGGTTGAGACTTTGAGGGGCTTTGCACTGCATTTAGCTTCTGCTCAACCAGGTTGGTGGTCACACTTGGGGATGAAGCCATCCTACTGAGAGCTGAGCTGGCGGATGGCATCTGATACTTGACCGGAGTAGGACTGCTGGATTTTACCGGAGTCTGAACTGTTTGCGTATGTACCACAGGACTGACGGACTTTAGACTCTCCTGCGTTCTTTCGAGAGATGTTACAGAAGAGGATGAGCTGGACCTTGGAGTGACGATAAAGGAATTGAGACTCGAGTCACTCGGTTGAATGCTTGCACTGGGCTGCTCATTTGTCTTGGCGCTGTTTTCCCGCGAAAGAGGGTTACTCGATTTATATTTGTCTCTTTCTTTAGCTGCTAGTAAAAGAGCCAGAGGAGAAGCTGAAGGTGCATCTCGTGCACCGTTGGTTTCACTACTCTTCAGGTTGCGTAGTTTACAATCTATCAACGGACTGAATAAGTGAGTCTGACCTGGAGATCCTTCGAGTTTGTCCTTGGTGGGCTCAGCTTTCACCGGAGTACCCATCAGTTTTTGAAGCAGTGGTGACGTCTGATGTGGAGTCCGGAGAGGTTTGTCCATTTCTGGCTGTGCTGAAACTATCTCCGTTTTAGCCTCCTTGTTTGGCTCAGGGAGGGGTGATTGAGAGGGTTGGGTCACTCGTACGTTCTCCATCAGCTCCTGTACATCTCTGGGAACTGGTTTAGACGGTGAAACCACTTTAGGGGCTTTCCCATCCACCTGGACAAGCACTGGGGCAGAGTTAACAGACGCTGAATCTTCCAGGAGTAACATCTGCTTGGGTTTTGTGTCCTGCTCTTCATACCCACTGAGGATTGAGGTCTGAGGAACATAGTAAAGCTTTGCTGTGTTTTGGGGATTGAAAGTAGACAGTGTGGGTGTCTGCGCAGGGGGAGTTGGGGCAGGAGTCACTGGTGGGGATTCAAAGGTGGACATAGAGGACAGTCTAATGGGTTTTGGAGGTGGTTTCTTAAGAGTCTTGTGTTGCCTTTCAGAAGGAGGCTCTGGCGGGGAAAAGGTTGGACGCTCAGGAACTTTCAGTGGCGATGAAGCAGAAATGGGTACGGATAATTCAGAGCCACTAGAGGAAGTAGACGGAGGCTTTGGCGGAGCCATTGGTGGCGGTTTCATGAAGGTTAAGTCTTCCTCCTCCAAGAAGGGTGCCGGTGAGTTCGGTGTTGGAGCAGGCTGAAGGGTTGCCAAGTTTAGACTGTTCAGGTCACCCATGAAGTCTAGAGGAGGAGGGACAAATGCCCCTGGAGGGGGTGGAGGTGCCATAGAGGGAGGAGGAGGAACAAATATTTCCTCCTCCTCCACAAGGTCAGGCACAGATATAACAGATCCATTGGACAAGTGATTTCCACCGACTACGGGAAAAAAGAAAAGAGAGAATAATTGGTAAAAGTTCAGAACTGTTGTACACTGTGGAGCAGGAACAATATTTCACATGTTTTAAGCATACATACAACATACTGTAGAAGTATTCATAAGTATGTGAGAAATGTTAAAGAGGACCTATTATGCTTTTTCCCTATACAGTTTTTTGTGCATGTAAAAGGTCTGCAAAGTTACAAAGCCCAAAGTCCATGTCAAAGGGAGTTACTCTCCCCCACAGAAACACTACTCCTAAACTGCCTGAAACGTCTTGACTGAAGTCCTGCCTTTTCTTCCGTAACGTGGTGATGTCACCAAGTAACACATTTGCATAATACTTGTATAACAATACTTATACATGTTCTAGTAGAAACCCAAAATACAAGTATGAACCTGAAAATGAGCATGATAGGTCCTCTTTAAGTATTTAAATAAGATAATAAAATAATAATAATACATAATGGATTGATCCTGGATACAATCAGGCTTCTATTCTACATTAACAATTCACTAAAAAACTAGAAATAACTAGATAGATCCTAAAGAATCAGCAACATTTAAAAATGAAAGAAGTCTACAGTTTAAAGTCTGATAAACAAGTGATATACAGACGTAATCTTACATAGATTTAGAATTGTTCACAGCTAAAATTAAACAAATGATAACCACTTCTTTTAATAAATGCAAACACTCCCATTCTGTAAATATGCCTGCCATCTGGTATGGCGGTTTGGACACAATCAGGAGGGTTATTGAGCAACAGCCTGGACAAACATTTACCTGCCCTGCATTTTCAACCCTTTATGGAGACATTCTGGTTGTTGTGATCCATCAACTGAGTCTGAGTAAAGGCGCCACAAATGATCTGGGTCCCTCAGAGTGTAAATAATGAAATGCTAGTGTGTTGCATGTTAAACTCAGAGTACATATTTGAGGTAGGTAGACAAACTCTCACCTGAACCGTTGGTCTTTGGACCGTTCATAGGGGGGAGGTCGGGGACTGTGGGTGTCGGGACGGCAAACGGTGAAAAACTCTCATATGAGGACTGTGAGGAAAAAACAAAAAAACATCAAACTGTTGTTATTTCAACATCTGAGACACAAGAAACAGAACAGCATGACATATACATGACATAAACACTACATCCTGTTCGAGAAGCGCTGCCAACTATTCACCGCTGGAGTGAACAAACCAGTTCTCAACAGAGCTCAATGTACCTTTGAAACAGACAACGGCATTACTTGTGATGTTATTGGCATCTACAAATGTTGCAACCAAGTATTTCCACTGGCTCTCAGATCTTGGTTTTATAATATATATATATATATATATATAATATAATGAATATAATAAAATGTGCTCTGACAGAAAATAAAAGTCATTGTTTTACTATAACTCACTATTCTGTAACAAAATGTATGAATTTGTTATGTCTGTTTCCAAATAGTGCATTTTTTAGGCTGTTCTTAGGTTGATTAAACTAGAGGTGGAGGTTTCTAAAGAATCATTTTGTACACCGTGCTTTCACATACTTCACTCATGAGAAGCACGCAGTGATTCATAGGAATATGATTTATCACCTTGTCCTAGTGTTAACCTGGGCCTGGCTGAGAAATCTGCATGCCATCACTTACATACCTGTGAGTGTGTATGTGCGTGTCTAAGAGAGATTTGCTGTTCATGGCCAGAAAGCCACCAAAAATAAACAAAGACTGTGTTGACACAATACCAGTCCATGAGAGTTAACCGGGTATATGCCCTTCAAAAGGAAAAAAAGAACACTCCAACAACACAAAACATATTTTTACTGCTGTACCTCTGGATGTTTTTGTGATGCAGACTCTTTGAGTAATCTGCTAAATGCAATAAATTAGCCTGGTTATTAATTAGGATGTAAAAGTTGCTAGTATACTGCTTTATGTATAGTGCTTCTCAGCACTTTAAATGCTTGTATTCGAGATTAAAGGTGCTAAATGCGAAATTGGGAGCATTTCTATTGCCTCCGCACGGGTCTCAACATGGCGACGGCTGAGCCGGCAGGTAGTAGCTAGAGGAGAGCCAGCAAACTGGGGAAACTCTTGCAAGACTGTTAAGGTTAGGCATTGACTTCGAAAAGCAGCGAGTCTGGAAGATCTCAGATCAGACTTCGCAATTTGCGGGCTCCCTTCTAGACACGACCAGCCGGCAGCTCGTAGCGAACAGTGCTAACAGTGTTGACCTGGGGGAGAACCGGGGGATAGTCACTATGTTTCCGCAACGGCGCCGTTGGTCAAGGCGGCGTTATCAGCTGTAACCACCATATGAGCGCAGTGCAGAGCGGCTCGCCAGTGAGGCACATTCACATGCACAAACATGCGCTAAAAGGCATGCAGGCTGGCCATGTCAACAAAGCACGGAGAAGCTCTGATTACAACACGCGCAAGGGAGAGCGACTTCATTCTCTGCTCAGGGAGACATTACTCCTCTATATCTTTACATAGCAAATAGTTGTTTGCTGCAATGCTAAAGGTGCTATTGATCACATTCAGCCAGTTGATGTCACATTCTCCCTCCTCGTTCCCTTGCATTTACTTCACAACAAGTCGTTGCCAGGCACTTACCGTCAATCTCAGCCATTTATCCATTTTTTACACACTAACTGACGACCCAGAGATACCACGTGATACCAACGTTGTTTTACTATTGGCTCACAAGCCTCATTAGAGGTGGAAACCAAATGTTAGATATTCTCCACACAGATAAACAAAACAATCATTTTGGACCCTCCAAAATTTTTTAAATGATTAATTCACAATCATAACAAGTTCTCTTCAGGAAAAGCAATAATTTTATTCAGCACCTTTCTAAAGACTCAGTGGATGTATTATTATTTAAAAAAAATATTTGTCTACATAAAAATGCTGCTCTGGATATCGTATAGAGCACCTTTAATTAAATTGGACATCTGCCTGATATCACGCCTTAAAGAACAATACTCTCTTGCCTAATAACCACAGGACACTTGTTAGCTTCTCGGAAAGGTATGAACACTGCACCACAGGACGAGGGCGTGTCAGTAAAGATGGCGTATGATCCGGTTTGATTTCCTCTCTTTGTTACCGTCACTATGACTCACTTTCATCTGTCACAGCCATCTCAGCTGTCCTACCCATGTGCTGCTGGGTGTGCCACGTCCAACACATGCCACAGACGCATTCACAGAACACTCCCAAACACTGAGGTGTGTGAACCAGAGCAGAGATAAGCTCTTTATTTATATCTGCAACATGACGATATAATTGGAGGCCTGACAGCCATACGGACTGCTAAAGCTACTAGTTAAGGTGAATCTTCCTAAACCACTTATAAATGAAAAATACAGCATTATATTGGGATATCCACACTTGAGATACACAGTGGTGGAAGAAGTATTGGGATCTTTACTTAAAGGAGACATATAATGCTCATTTTCAGGTTCATACTTATATTTTGGGTTTCTACTAGAACATGTTTAAATGCTTTAATGTTAAAAAAACACATTATTTTCCTCATACTGTCTGTCTGAATATACCTGTATTCACCCTCTGTCTGAAACACTCCGTTTTAGCACCTGTCTCTTTAAGCCCCACTCCCGAAAAAGCCCAGTCTGCTCTGATTGGTCAGCGTTTTCTGGTCTTTCGCATCAGCGCTGTCGCCGTCTTCACAGCATCACTGCACCGGGGGAATCACTGTGTGCGTCGACTAGACGGAGTTTAGCGGCACTTCTACAGGTGACTGTATAGTTGTGACATCACAACCTTACAGAGGACCTGACGGCTCATTTAAAAGAACAGCTTCTGAAAACGGGCTGTGTGCGTTTCTCTGTGGATTGAGCATTTTGATACTTTCTCAGTATTTATATAGCACCTTTATAATCAAAAAAGACATCTCACTTTCTACAATATGGGGCCTTTAAGTAAAAGTACCAAAACCACAATGTGAAACTATTCCATCACAAGTAAAAGTCTTGCATTCAAAATTCTACTTCAGTAAAAGTAAAAAAGTGTTATCAGCAAAATGTTTTTTGATTATCAAAGGCTAAAGTGCTAAACTAGACACTTTTTTTATATAAGGGGCTGCAAGCCAAAAAGGTAGAGTACCACTGGTTTAATCCTTAACAATGTTTTGTTTTATATAAACAATACATTGTTGAGGATGGTTTTATATAAACATATTATATCTTTTTATGTAAAATCTAAATCTGAAAGTAATCATAATTTTAGCTGTCAGATAAATGTAGTTGAGTAAAAAGTATAATACTTCCCTCTGAAATGTGGTGGTGTAGATGTATGAAGTAGAATCAAATGAAACTACTCGGGTAACTCAAAATAAATAAAGTACTTGAGTTAATGTACTTAGTTACTTTCCACCACTGGTGATACTTTATCAATACACTGGAACCAAATATGGAAGTTTCTATTAAATGTATGAATCACTGACTGTGCAATGTAATTTGCATTTTTTGCAGTAATTTCTTCACATAAAATTTTCAGTTTTAAAATTCCTCTGAATTAAATAAATGATTACGGCACTGTACTGTTTATGACTTACTCTTGATTTTTGAAAACGAATTTCCACATTTAGCTTTTGTTTTACAGTACGTACTGTAATGTACCTAGATGGTGATACCATCTTTACTGTGGACAACTTGACGTGATGATATCACACTGTGAGTTACGCCATCTTTCACAGCGTCAGTGTTTTCACTCCCACATGAGGACATATTGTAGTTATTACAGACACCAACATCTCTGACTGGTGTCAATGCTCAACTAGGAAAATTACAAATTATTGATTAACAAACACTTGGTAACATGTCTTGTGCTTGTTCGAGCTGACCCAGATTCAAACACAGTCAAACACTAAACTGTCTTTTATCAGTTCATTTGCATCTGTGCAGCTCTGCAGATTACGGAGTACAAGATGAAGTAATCCTTCAGTTGGATAAACGACGGGGTGGAGTCTGCTCAGAGTGACGCACATCTTGTGTTATTGCAATGTCAGAGTGATAAATGTCAATGTGTGTAGTATATGCACCATGAAGCTTTACTGAGATACTCACAGCGTAATGCTTGACGGTGGGTCTGGCCCGCACGCTGGCAGTTCCTGACTCGGGGATCGCTGATGACCCCAGCACCAGCTCCACATTGTCTGAGGAGATAAAAAGCAAAAGATTTGTCATTCCTTTGTGAGCAAAGCAGGTTTCAGTTCATGCTTTTATCCATCCAATTCATGCTCAAAGCTCTGTGAATAATTTGGCCAGAGAGGACAAACAATGTGGTTAGTGTAAGAAGACACGGATGAACACGGGCGGATCATTTTCGATTGAAAAGAACAATAAATTCACATTGTTGCTGTCATTATGAAGTATTTATGATTATTTTTTCCGGAAATACATTAGTTTATAAAATACCAAAAAGCCTTTTGAGCACATTTTCACCATCCGAAACTGCACCGAGTCCATTAGCATACTGTTCTCCTTTCTGGTTAAGATTAGAACATTCTGACCATTGTGCAGGTAATGAGATACTGTTGCACCAAAGTGGCCTCTTAGTATCTGTCACTCAACCTAATGATCTACAGTGTGACCCCATGTGCTGTTAAAGGTAGTTTTGTTGTTGACAACTAAATAGCTACGGGCAGCTGAACAGATGACTATAATCTTTGTTCATATTTCAACCTTGTGTTGAAGTGAAAGTTTAGTTAAGGTGGTAACTGAAGTTAATTACAGCAACACAACTTATTAGACACATTAAGACACAATAATATTAGGGCTGTCAATCGATTAAAATATTTAATTATGATTAATCACATGATTGTCCATATTTAATTGCTATTAATTGCATATTAATTATAATTTTTTATCTGTTCAAATGTACGGGTAATGTAATGTAAGGGAGATTTGTCAAGTATTTAATACTCTTATCAACATGGAAGTGGGCAAATATGCTTGCTTTGTGGAAATGTATATATTTATTATCGGAAATCAATTAACAACACAAAACAATGACAAATATTGTCCAGAAACCCTCACAGGTACTGCATTTAGCATAAAAAATATGCTCAAATCATAACATGCCATCTCAAACCCAAAAGCTGTCAGTGTGTCAGTGTGCTGACATGACTATGACTTGCCCCAAACTGCATGTGATATCAAAGTGGGCATGTCTGTAAAGGGGAGACTCGTGGGTACCCATAGAACCCATTTTCATTAGCATAGCTTGAGTTTAGAGGTCAGGGGACTCCTTTGAAAATGGCCATGATATTTTTTCCTTGCCAAAATGTAGCGCAAGTTTGGAGCGTTATTTACCCCCCTTTGCGACAAGCTAGTATGACATGGTTGGTACTAATGGATTCCTTAGGTTTCAGTTTCATATGATGCCAGTATCTTCACTCTAGCTTTAAAACTGAGCCTGCTACAACCTCCGAAAGATTGATTGTTATTATTGTGTTAACTTTGACAGCCCTAAATAATATTAATTATATTTCCGCTTATGATTCAGGATTTGAACATTTCTTGGGATAAATTTAGGTTAAAGGTGCTAAATGCAAGACTGGGAGCATTTCTATTTCCTCTGCACGGCTCTCAACATGGCGATGGTGGCTAGCAGCTAACAGTGAAAATAACGTCAATAGTGCAGACAGCACTAACAGTGTTAATCTGAGGGGGAACTGGAGGGTAGGTGCTACACTTCCGCGATGACGTGAGGGCAGCGTTATCAGCTGTAACTGCCGTATGACAGCAGTGCAGAGCGGCGGTCGCAGTGGAGCACGCTCACATGCACGAACATGCACTAAAAGCACATGCTGCCCGCCTGGCTATGCCAACAAAACACAGAGAAACTTGGATTACAACACACACAGAGGGAGAGCGACTTCATTCTCTGCTCAGGTAGACATTACTCCTCTATATCTTTACATAGACAATAGTTGTTTGCTGCTATATTAATGCTCTGGATATCATATTGAGCACCTTTAAATGAATTTAAGTTGTCGGCTAAAAATGAAAGTTTTCAATGAAAGTTTATTTATTTATTACGCATTTATTGTTTGTACTGCAAACAGCAGAGCATAATGATCCTGCAATTTGAAGTCAAAGCGTCAAAATAGATATTTATATAATTTGTCAATGTTTTGTGGAAATGGTCAGAAAATGTTCTTTTGGTCTTAATCTCACATTTGTGTTCAGTTCAAAGGGGAGAGGTGAGTTGAAAGAGCACTGAGACAGTCACTAAACATATCCCCATCCAACTTGAAAGAATGAGAAACCGTTCTGCTAAACTAACTGTTAATCTCAGATGTCACCGCGGTCGACTGGAGAAAAGACATTCCTTTTTCGTACATTCCTTTTTCATTCCCATGTCAGTCATCTTTGTTTGTCCAATAAGTGACTGATGAAGGAAGCTTGTCATTCAGAGCCACTTAGTCTGCATGTCATGTCTGCCATCTAGAGCAACACCTTTCATTGAAGAGACACCGAAGGAACGCAAAGTATTTTTCCTTTACCTAATAAGTATCACGTTGTCCCTGTGATGTTCACGCACTTTAGACGAAAAATATGATTGCGTCACTAAAAAAAGAAATACAACTGTGTCATCAACTCTGTATGAACGTCTATAGAAAGAATTTGCCGTGGTGTTAAACCAGTCTAACCAAATTATTAGCTTCCCTGTTGTGCACCTGCCTAATTTAAATAGGCAAATATTCTCTCTCATGATGCTTATTTGCATAGTAATCCATCCAGTTTCCTGCTATCGTCAATCAAATGGTGGATATTGTCTGATTTTAATTGAATATAATGGTGTACTGTTTGAGTTTCCTTGTCGTAAAGGCTATGCAATATAATTCTATGAATAAATAATCAATATTTCACGCTCAAAAATGAACTCAAGGTCCACTTACTATCTTTTTCTAGAGCATTCTACTGCATCTCATGGTCTTCCTTCGCAAATGAAGATTGCTCAGCTGTAATGGTATGTATATATGCTGTTATATGTTGTTTTACTATGATCTTAAAGTACTAATATGTGTTCCAATGACAAAATATCTAATCTGTATCATCATATTTTCTTCAGAATATTTAAATTTAGGGATGGGCGATATGGATAAAATCAAATATCACAATGTGTTTGGTAAAAATACCTCAATATCGATATTGCGACGATATCGTAGAGCTGACGATTAGTGCTTTTACAAAATATTTATATTTACACAATTTGATTTTTATTAAATAATCATCAGTAATGTGGATATACTGACTAAGTTGGTAAAGTAAAGACAAATAATAGAGCAGCTAGAACAATCTGGTAAGTTCAGAAAATGATATCCCTTTATGTAGCCTTTAAAACCAGGAAAAGACAACACTTATGTCGTATTACGATATTACCAAAATCTAAGATGATACGTAGTCTCATATAATAATAATAATATGAATAATCTTTATTTATATAGCACCTTTCAAAACATAGTTACACAGTGCTTTACAATAAAAACAGAACACATTTGTGTCCTAAAAGCCAATAACTAAACACATACAAACCCAGAGAGTCATAAAATATAAATAAAATCACAAAAAATAAATTCTTAAAAAGTGAGTTCATATCACGATATCGCTATAATATTGATATAGTGCTCTGCCCTTCAATAATTGTAGGTGATACCACAATCACTAGATCATAATTTTAGAAAAACTACACTTTGTGTCTAAACTTAAATAATACTTAAATAAACACAATAAAAGCAGCTGCTTTAGACATAATTCCAATTACAGACTATTCAATCTTGCATATTCAGTTACAACCAAACTTTCCCCACTTGGCTGGAGTTTCCTAAACAGTTTCCTCAAAGCATTGTTAAGGCAACACTAAATCACACTGAGTGAACACAATTGGTGGAGGACAGAGGGTCAGTGTGTGAGTGGAGCCAGGTATGCAGCAAGGTCACAGATTTACCATGAAGGAACTTAAACATTAGAGAAGCAGGTATTTCATGAATGAATCACACACACCTGTTCATCAGGACATGACATTTAAATACTGAAATACTGCTGAGATTTCCTTCAGGAGGTATATGAAGTGGACATATGGGAGCTCCGTTTGTCCATGTCAACACCAAGTACAAAGGTCGTGTTATTCTTCAGTAAATAGTTGAATACCTATTATTCTCCATTAAAGCCAGTGGGCCCAGTAAAGCAGTGTACTCACCCATGTCTCTGGCTGGCATATTGGTGTCGAACAGAGACTTCTTTCGACCCAGAAAATGCAACGCTCCCTTCTTCATGATTATTTTATTTGGTAGTTAATGTGTTGATACGTCTGGTCGGTTCGTGCTGGATTATTGACGCATCTTGAATCAACAGGTAGATCCGAGGTAAAGCGCAGGTGAGCTATACTGTCGCGACAGGTGCACCGCGCGCACCAGGTGAACCTGACTCTTGTGAGGTTTGGTGGTGCAAACTTTTTCGAGACAGACAGAGAAAATGGAGCTAAACCCCGCCCACTCCCCTTTCACTGTGCCTCCCTGTGTTTTTATTAAACACTCCCAACAGGTGAGGCCTCACATTCCTGCACAAATCTCACCTGCGCATTCATTCAAAGCACACTGTGGTGTATGTCTTCTATACAGTATATCTACATGGCAGCAGGGCTGACTGATTTGGTAGAAAAATGAAGCAACTATTTGATGAATTCCCATCACAAACATGTTTAGGAACAGTTCAACTATCCAGCATCTTGATAAAATGCCAAATGGGCTTTTATTTTGTAACGGTCATCAAAGTGTTTGGACTTTCAACAGGAAGTAAAATGTTGATGGGAAATAAGATGACTATTCTGCTCTCATGGTTATAATAAAACAATCATTCTGATCATAAGGAACTAACATTATTTATTTATTATTATATTATTATTTTATATAAATCATTTTATTATTTATTATTTTATATAAATTATTTTATTATTTTATATAAAATATTTTATTATGTATTATTCTATATAAATTATTTTGTTATTTTATATAAATTATTTTATTATTTTATATAAAATATGTTATTATTTATTATTTTATATAAAGTATTTTATTATTTATATAAATTATTATTATTATTATTATTATTATTATTATTATTATTATTATTATTATTATTTATTTATTTTTATAGCACCTTTCCAAGCCAAAATTATACAAGAATCCAGGTGGAAGTAACTACAGTTACTCAAATATTGTACTTTAGTTACTTTAGTTGTTATATCTCTGCCCCCTTTTTTATTTTTTCATCTAATTTTTTTTCTATTTATTTATTTATTTAATTTTATAATTTCTAATTACTTTTGTAAGTATGAACTGTAAATTGTATATATGAAAACAATTTCGAAAAAAAAAATAAAGTAGAAAAAAAATACTGTACTTGAATAATACTTTAATGTACATGTACATTGTTTTTTACTCTCGTACTGAACCACATTTTAGAGGCAAATATTGTATATATTTACTTACAGCTATAGTTTGATGATAAAGATTTTAAAAAGAAAACCTATGATTAGTTTATAAAATATGATGCATTATTATCAATTAAACTACCCAAAAGTATATAAAGCAATTCAAATTAACCCCACTTCAACCAGCTAGAACATTACAAGTATTGTTTGCATGTAATGCATAAATAATAATAATAATAATAATAACACTGACAGGGCCCAGTCTGTAGAATGAGTACTTTTACTTTTGATACTTTAGGCGCATTTTGTTGATAATACTTATGACTTATGTGTGTTGTGTGTTTAATGTAGGACTTTAACTTGTCTTTTTTTTATAGTGTGGTTTATAGTTTTATAGTGTGTACTTTAATGATCTGCGTATGACACCATCACATCATCACATCAGGTGCACATAAAATACAACAAGAAATTCAGGACCAAACATGGAGAAATGAAACTGAAAATTAAAAAGAGCAACATAAATCTATAAAGGGTTTTAAAAGTGATGCAGACTCAGCCAACCTGATAGTTTGGTACAGCGTTGAAGGTAAAACAGTAAAAGCATGATCACCCCTTTGTCCTGAGCCTTTACAGTGGAAATAAACAACATTTGGTCAGAAATTTAGCGTTTGTCAGAAGACTTAACAAAACAAATCAGTGGGTGCCGTGCTATGTATCAGTTATTCATTAATTATGGTTGAAACATTAAGTTTTTGTCATGAATCCACTTTTTAATCGTTATTATAAATCTGTGTCATCGCTTAGGTATTACCTGAACTCTGAGGCATTATTTACCTAAGGATGGTGAAGCATGTGACTCCTGTGTAAGCAGGATAACAGTAAAGATGATGTTAAAAGCTAAAGAGGATCAAGACTCCTGTAAAGCTCAGAGCGAACTGACCTAAAGACCTTTGTTTCTCACAGCCTCGGAGCTGAAGAGGTTAACGGTTACACAAAGATAATACTAGTGGTGAATAGTAATTAAGTACAGTTACTCAAGTACTGTATTTGTATTTGTTTTAACCTTTAAACAATTACTGTTTTATTTCCAAAGGGCTATTTCTTTTAATTCATTATCTTTTTTTTTTTATTGGTGCAAAGGGAAGTATAGAAAACAGAGGTAGTGACATCCAGGAAGACAGAAACATAAATATAGAGACAGAACAAAACAAAGCACAACAAAAATAGATACAACAATATTATTGTTATTACAAATATACAAACCAGTTGTTAATAAAGCTGGTTATGTTGTTGTGTATTTGTAACTGATGAAGAAGAATAGAGAGAGGGAAGACAGAGCAAATAATGATAATAATAAATAGATAATTATAATAATAACACATTGTATTTTATTACTGTGCTGTATTTGTATAACCTAGAGTATTTTTAATTTACTTGAGTATTTAAATTTTCTGCTACTTTGTACTTCAACTCCATTTCAGAGGTAAATATTGTGAGTTTTACTTCACTACTTTACAGCTGCAGTTACTAGTTACTTATGTATGTATACTTGTGTATTGTGTAATTTATCATATTTTAATATACATGATAAATTATAATTAATTTAATAATCCTTAATTAGTGAGGTGAATTTAAATAGGCTTTTAATTACATAATAGTGGGTTTATAGACGCTGTCCAGAGAGCCAATCATTCCTTTATTTATCCCTCTTGGCTACAGACACAGTGTTTCATTCACGTCTGTCTGTCGCACCTACGTAAACCTCAGTTGTCCTGGAGACGAACCAGACCGGTCCGACAAGTTCCTCTGTCGTCAGTGATTTTATCATACCAACTGATGCTGGCTGAAATGTGAAGAATGTGCTGGCAAGAGCCTCTGACGCTTTACCTGCCTCCCTGAACTGTAAAGGTCAACTCTACCCAGGATAGCGTGAGCAGGTCTGCACATGAAGAGCTTTTTCAGCCGTTCATTAATCTAATTAGTCAGGCTTTTATTCAGTTATTTGTTGCCACATCATGCTCATTCAGCAAGGAGAGGCACAGTGATGGCAGTCTTTTTATCTTTTAAAGCTTCAGCAGGCAGAAATTTGTTGGCATCACTGGGCAAAAATTCCTTAATAACCTTTCAGCAGATTGTAATTCAAGTGTTTTCAGAGAAAACTAGACTTCTGCACCTGACTTTTGACTTCATCAGCACTTACTGTACCCTTTTGATGAATAGTATGATGAGTGTCCGCTTTATAAAAATAACTTTTCGTAATCATATTTGCTCCATTTCTACCCACTGCAGCTTTATATGCATATAAACACAGTTTATAGGCCCTGACCTGCACATTAGGAAAATCCAAAAGGAATATAAAGTAGGCTGACATTATTGGTTTATAGACACTAAAGTAAAAGATAATGAAAGCTGAAAGACCATAAATATTTTACATTCCATCATGATGAGATATAAATTGGTTGTAAATGGAAATGAAACTGAAGGGTGCAGTTACTAAGACAGCAGAAACAGTGTTGAGTTTCATTTTTACAGATCTGTTATCTGGAAGTCAGCTGTCAGTTTTGTCAGCAGTATTAATTCAGTAGAGATCCAATGAAAACTGTTCACAGTTCTGTGTGAGCCTGCGTGCATATCTGATTTATGTTTGTCTATGTATGTCTTAGTATGCATATTTATTTCCCATGTATATATCCTGAACTTATTTCACACGTCAGCTGCTCTATACAATACTGACTTAACTCAACTGTACAATAATTTGTGCAATAATTCAACTGTGCAATACTTTGTCACTAATACTGTATTTATAATGTACATTTCAAGAAATATTCTTATTTATACCATTCTTGCATTTATATTTAACACACTTAATAGATCCCACTTCTCAGCATTTTGTATTTACTTATTTGCATAGTGGTTATATGTTGTACAGTATATTGCATATCTTAAAACTGCAGCGGGTAGAAAAAGCTGTAAAATGAGAAAGTTTGTGACCCGGCAGCCATGTTGAGATCAGTTGAGGAAATACCAAGCACCGGCCACCAGCCGGAGCAAAATTTCTAATTTTACAGCTGCCTAGTTTGACCGTTTCATCGGACTTTGCGAGTGATTGACAGCTGCGTCCATTGAATGAACAGCCAATAGGAACGCTCTCTCTCTCTGAAATGACCTGTGATTGGCCAAAGTCTCCCGTCACGGGCTAGACTGTTTAAAGCCTGAAAACAGAGCCATGAGGAGGTGCAGAAGTCTAGTTATCTCTCAGAACACTTGAATTACAATATGCTGAAAGGTTATTATGGAATTTTTCTGCCTACTGAAGCTTTAATGCAAATATTTGTACATATTTCTAATATTCTCATTTGTATTATTTACTTATATTTCTCTACATATATTGAATTATATATTGTAGCGCGATGTACATCATTTACAGGTTACATACTCCTTTATTTCTATTTTCTTACATTTCTTTATGTTTATATAAGAGCAACTGTAATGTTGCCCGGCAATCAATAAAGTATTTGTGATTCTGATCCTGACTCTGATATATAGGGTGACTATAAAACATCTGTCCAGGGACAAGATTAACTTTTTGTGGTTAACTAAAAATTTCAAACCAAGGCGAATACAACCATTTTTTTCCACATAGCCTACTACGAAGTAAGATTTTTTAATATAATTTGGGTGAACTGACCCTTTAACATGCTGTAACATCTCGCTGCAACAAAATCTGACAGTCTCATATGTAATTTTTCATCGGACTGTAAACTGTAATTCTTTCAGTAGCTGATCTGACAGCAGAGGAAGGAGCTTTAAGAGGGTCTAGAGCAACACAGTGTCTGTTTCTCCTCCAGTGGAACTAGGGTAAGCTGAGAGATCACTTAGGAGACTACAGTGAGAGTCTTAAGGAATAAACATTTATGAATGGCTAAATATCTTTAGACTGATGTTTGACTGCTAGAATATCTTTTGAGTTTTTAAAAAAAATGTTTGATGCTGCATTTTATGGTTGGCTTCCTTGTTTATGTACCGATATGTACTTCAGAGTTTACTCTCTCTTTTCCCCGATGTGTCGATGACCCCGTCGCTGTGAGGTTGAGTTCATGTCAATATCTGCAGTAATAGAAGAGTAACACACTCACAGTGTTGACTGAGGGTCGGCCCACACTTCCTCACTCCAAAGCCCCTCTGAATGGCATTAAACCACATTCATGGCCCCCTTTCACCTGCGGGACAAAGACAGCACATTGACATTAACCCAGTGAAGGAGAGGAGAGGACCAATAGTGAACATCCACATAAAATCAGTCTCACTTTTTGATTTATGATTTAGTGAAGAATCAATACTAATCGCGTCACTAGGAGGTCTATAAGAGGAGATTAGACTATTAGACAGTCAGCCCGGTCTGTCAGAGGTTCAAGAGAGTGGAAGTTAATTCCAGTTAACATCAGACAACTAAACACTTACAGATCTTTCAGTAAACAATGGATGATTATTACATACAAGTCAGCACTAAACTCTCTTTTTGCTGCTGTTATCTATACGTCCTGCTTGTCTGACATGCTGTTTCATATAAATGTCACAACTGCTTCTAACAACTGTGTGTCCTTTTCTAACGTTTAAACTGCATGCCCTGTTTTATGTTTTCGTCCTGCTGTATTTCACGAAGACTTTTAAACTGCATGACCTGTTTTTGTTTGTTTTTGATGTATTTTAGAAAGCTTTTTGTAACACCTTGGCCATGGACTACAGATGAAAAATAAAATGCACTGTTCCTTCTCAAATAAACTAAACTAAAAGTGTTGTGGAAATTTTATTGCTTAAATGTAAATAATATTGGTTCACTCATTCATGGTCCCCAGAGGATGACTTGTAGAAACTCTTGACTTATATATATAGCGCCACCATCTGGTCAAACTTTTCTTTTGTCCCATACTTTTACCAAGCCCCCAGGAAGAGCGCCAGTCGTTGATGCCAATTGTCATAGTGGCCAAACGGCGGTACTACAACTTCCGTGTCTGTCACGTGATGCCATTGGGCCCAAAAATACTTTTTCCTAAAGAGACGTCTGTAACTCAGCGGATAATTTTTTTTTAAGGTAAATCAACTTCCCAGTAGGAACACTTGAATAGCCCTTATTTAAATCATTAGGTCCTAAAAGTTGTAAAACACACTAGTAGCTGAATCCAGAGTTATTTCCCTTCCATGTGAATGAGACGGTAGTTAGCAAAACGTGACGACAGCGTGATAGCTGTGACCCCGTGACCGAGCCATGTGACCGAGCCGACGCTACTGCGCCTGCTCCATGGGCCCAATGGATGCGGAAGATCGCCGGAAGATCCGGGTACTTTTCCAGTCGGAAGTTGAGCCATTTTGGCTTCACGCGCCACTGAGCAACTCTTATAGGAATGAAAGGGGCCTCGCCTCCAACACTGTATCCAGTTCTCTTCATACATCTATGATGAAACAACTCATCTTATTAAATTAACAATTAAGTAGGCCGGAAGACAAACATTATTGTCATGCTTTTAACAAACATTAAGCCAAACACAAATTATAAATCAATCACAATTCCTCAAGAATTCATAGCAAACTTTTTTTTCCTTCTTATTCATATAAATAAATAGTAATTCTTAATAAACATAAAACCTTGTATGAATGACCTTAAATTATATACTTATTTACCCAACAAATTCCTCAGAGTTCATTAAGCACACAAATGCCTATAGAAATTGGGTAAATGAGCAGTAATAATTGATATTTGATTCATAATAGCCAGTCAGACATTTTGAATATTAATTGTTGGTCAGCTGGTGTCTGGGGTTTACTTCTTCAATTAGGTCTCTCTTATTAGTTGGGTCTTTGCTGGCAAGCAAAGTGGATTACATATTCTGAGCCTTTCACACAGACGCACAGAGAGATGAACACACACACACACCGCATCCTGCTGCTTGTTTTCAGTCTGCATACTGGCCATGCCCGGATGCTCGGTGGATATACTGCATACTGGTGATGGTTTTTTCCAGGATTTCCTACATCTAGACATGGGAAACTGCACTGGGTTGACTGTGGAGGATCTACAAGCTTGTGAGAGTCATCATTGGTACAGAAAATTCATGACCGAGTGCCCATCTGGACTTCTCACCTTTTACGAGTTCAAGCAGTTCTTTGGCCTGAGGAACCTGTCGGATACGTCTAACGCCTACGTTAGGACCATGTTTACAACGTTTGATATGAATAATGTAAGACGATTTATAATCTTCTTCTCTACGTATACTCATCATTAGTTGCTTTTCATCTTTACTGAATAGGATTGACAGTAAAATGTTTAGATGGTGATGGTACAGTTCACATTGCATTTATTTTTATTTGCAGGTATATAACTTATGATAATTCTGCTAATATGAATAATACAAATCATACTCATAATATATCAATAATACTGATAATTTGCTACTACCATTACCATTAATAAGGATTATAACGATCATCATCATCCTCATCATCAGAGAACCTACAAGGATTTTAAAATGCATGTATGTATATATGTTTGCATGTGCTTCATTTCCACCAACTATTTCATGTCTATTAATACGCTATGGCACACTGTATAAGCAAAGAAACTGGTTCATCTCACTATTTAAAAACAGTGCATGTGTTTTCCTTCAGTGGCTGCCCATGTTTTCATTAGATTGTTTCTGCTAATACAAATCTGACTGAGAAGCTCTTAGTCTATTAGAGAGGGGGCTTATCCCAGCGACCCTGCTTACACAACTGACCTACAACCTTAAACAAGACAGGTGCATCCTCTTTTGAACAGCGTAGCAAAGTATTACATTTAAAGGTACAGTGTGTTGGATTTGGTGACATCTAGTGGTGTGGTTGCAGATTGCAACCAACTGAGTACCCCTCCGCTCACTCCTCTCTTTCCAAGACTGTGGTAACGTGAGCCACTGAGTGCAAAACCGTGATAATGGCGTTGCCTCACTCAGAGGCCATCCTTACCATAATAACACTACTTTAGGAGTAACGGAAGTCAGACGGCGGCTGGTGGTACCACAGCTTTACACTCTGCAGCTCACGTTACCCAAGCCCCCAGAAAGAGCGCCGGTTGTTGATCCCAATTTTCGTAGTGGCCAAACGGCGGTACTAGAACTTCCGATGCCATTGGGTCCCAAAAGACTTTTCCCCATAGACTTACATTGGTAAAGAGACGTCTGTAACTCAGCGGATAATGTTTTTTGAGGTGAATCAACTTCCCAGTACGAACATTCTAATAGCCCTTATTTAAATCATTAGGTCCTAAAAGTTGTAAGATGCACTAATAGCTGAATCCAGAGTTATTTCCCTTCCTCCGTTCATGTGAATGAGACCCAGACCGAGGCTGGAGCGAAGGCTGGGAGGCGGTGTTAGCAAGCCGTGACGACAGCGTGACGTTGTGACCCCGTGACCGAGCCATGTGACCGAGCAGACGCTACTACGCCTGCGCCATTGGCCCAATGGATGCGGAAGATCGCCGTAAGATTGGGATACTTTTCCAGTCGGAAGTCCAGCCACTTTGGCTTCATGCGCTGTTGAGACACTTCCATAGGAATGAACGGGGCCCCGTCCCCAACGCTGCATCCAGTTCTCACTCTAGAGCCAGTGTTTGGTTTGTCCGTTCTGGGCTACTGTAGAAACATGGCGGGGCAACATGGCGGACTCCGTGCAGAGGACCTGCTCCCTATGTAGATATGAAGGGCTCATTCTAAGTTAGTGAGAACACAACGATTCTTAGTTTCAGGTGATTATACACTAATGAAAACATAGTTATGAAAATTATATTCCATTTCTGCTAATAGATTCCCCGAGATGTTACATACTGGACCATTAAAGAAGTTATATAATGGTGGGCAACGGGCCTTAATTCCACAATTTGCCCGTTTTTTTGCACATACTTCAATGTAGGAGGCGTACACTGAATGCCATACTGCTCTGCTAAAGACAATGCTCAACATGGTGTTTCCTTTTCTTTCATAGGATGGCTTCATTGATTTCATGGAGTACGTAGCCGCTCTGAGCCTGGTGCTGAAGGGAGGAGTGCAGCAGAAGCTCCGCTGGTACTTTAAACTGTATGATGTTGACGGGAGCGGCTACATCGACCGTGACGAGCTTCTGCAGATAATTAAGGTGCACATGAGCCTTCATGTTAAAGCTTTGACCCATGGCTTAGTGACTTAAGAAAAAAAACAAGTACTGTCCTGAACCAACCAGCTCAGAAAGACCACTCAGGTCTGAATGACACAGAAACCAACAATTACATGTGTCAGTTACATGTGTCAGTTTTTAACATGATCTCCTTTATTTGTGTCATGTTTAGTCCATCCGTGCAATCAATGGGATTCCTTGTGTGATATCAGCAGAGGACTTTGCCAACATGGTGTTTGACAAGATTGACATCAATGGAGATGGTGAGACACTGGGGGGATACAGACTGGGCTGGGAAGGGGCCAGATGGAAAAAAGCTGAATATCTAAAAAGGGACAGTGTGTAGGATTTGGTGGCATCTAGTGGTGAGTACCCCTCCGTTCACTCCTCTCTTTTCAAGACTGCGGTAACGTGAGCTGCTGAGTGCAAAACCGTGGTAACGCCGTTCACCTCGCTCAGAGGCCATCCTTACCATAATAACACTACTTTAGGAGCAACGGAAGTCAGACGGCAGCTGGTGGTACCACGGTTTTGCAATCGCATTCCCTAACGTAAGAACGTGAAAGGCTCTCTCTAGAGCCAGTGTTTGGTTTGTCCGTTCTGTGCTGCTGTAGAAACATGGCAGAGCAACATGGCGGACTCCGTGAAGAGGACCTGCTCCTTATGTTGATCAAGCCCCCAGGAAGAGCACCGGGCATAGAAGCAAATTTTCGTTGTGGCCAAATGGCGGTACTACAACTTCTGTGTCCGTCACGTGATGCTATTGGGCCCAAAAAGACTTTTTCCAATAGACTTACATTTGGAAAGACACGTATGTAACTGTAATGTTTTTGAGGTCAATCAACTTCCCAGTACGAACACTTGAATAGCCTTTATTTAAATCGTTAGGTCCTAAAAGTTGTAAGATGCACTAATAGCTGAATCCAGAGTTATTTCCCTTCCTCCGTTCATGTGAATGAGACCCAGACCGAGGCTGGAGCGAAGGCTGGGAGGTGGAGTTAAAAGAAACGCTACTGCGCCTGCTCCATGTGCCCAATGGATGTGGAAGATCGCCGGATGATCCGGGTACTTTATCACTCGGCAGTCGAGCCATTTTGGCTTCATGCGCCACTAAGCAACTCTCATAGGAATGCCTGCCTACAACGCTGTATCCAGTTCTCTTTATACATCCATGATGTAGATATGAAGGACTCATTCTAAGGTAACGGAAACACAACGATTCTTAGTTTCAGGTGATTATACACTAATGAAAACGTAGTTATGAATATTATATTCCATTTCTGCTTATAGATTCCCCTAAATCCTACACACTGGACCTTTAACCCTGGCAAATTATTCACTGAATAGCTCTGTAAACATCATGAAAGGATTTAAGTTCAGTGTGTTTGTTTTTTCCAGGTGAACTTTCCTATGAAGAGTTCATGGATGGGGTTCAGAACGACGCCATGCTGCTGACTACACTAACAGAGAGTTTGGACCTCACACACATTGTCCAAAAAATCGAAGGAGAGATGAGGGCCAAAGTATAATATCTCAAACTTTATGGACTCTGAAATATACATTTCTGTATAACTGTGCCAGAGCTGAAGATGTGGGTTCACGATAACCCACAAATCATCAGGACAAATGGGTGTGAACTAAACTCCGGGTCATTGTCAAAGTGCAGCACGGTCGGTTGTACTGTTTTGGTTTTTCCTCACATATTCATGAGCCAGCGAAGGCTTTCCATCTCCCCCAAATATTAAAGTTGCATTCAATGAAAGGACACAAACTTTAAAAATCAGTTCTCAGGTGCATCCTCTGCTGGACTACAGCTGAAATGACACACTAAATGATTTCCCTCCAATGTGCATTAGGTGCCATTATTTCCATTCATTTAGCCATCTCATGCTGTTTGACATTAAATACATGTTGAACTTTATGTGTTTAGGTAAAACCTACTATTCAGACACCCATTGACTTCCTTTATATACATATATACTTTATATATATTGAAAGGAGCCAGCTGAGGTGGTTCGGGCATTTAGTAAGGATGCCCCCTGGGCGCCTCCCTAGGGAAGTGTTCCAGGCACGACCAGCTAGGAGGAGGCCACAGAGAAGACCCAGGACTAGGTGGAGAGATTATATTTCCACACTGGCCTGGGAACGCCTCGGGATCCCCAAGTCAGAGCTGGTCAATGTGGCCTGGGAAAGGGAAGTTTGGGGTCCCTTGCTGGAGCTGTTGCCCCCGTGACCCGACCCCAGATAAGCGGTTGAAGATGAGATGAGATAAGATGAGATATATACCGTACAGTAGAGTTGCCTGAGATGTCTCTTCTTCTGAGCCATTACATAGATGTAGATGTTTTTGTGAAGCCTTTACAGCAAAGCTGTTTTATAATTTTAATAACTTTAAATGAAATAGATGCAAAGCTCTGCCTACATTGAGGTAGATTCACAGTAATGCATAGAATAAACAATAAAAGTACCTTCATCAAAATCATGTGCCTTTCTTCTTTAATCAGCCTCTAGTCTGAATCCTTTTCATTTTTTTGACTGTTTATTTAACTTAAGATGCACTTCAAATTGAAAAGCAAAGTAACTGGATACAACAAGCTAACAACCGTTGCAGCTTTTTTTTTTACAACCCTGACGAGCTTAGAAACATGTTTTTCTTGTCATTTCCACAGCAGTAGACAGCCTGCAGTCTGGGGTTTTCTGAATTAAAGTTCAACATTAGATTAGTTTAAGATGCTGTCTAGAGAATTTATGTTTAAAAAGAAAAAGACTTGTTTTTATATGTGCACATTTCTAGAGGTAAATGACAGAAGAAAGTATCTTTGTGTCACCAAACAAATGTTGTTGTAAAGTGTTAAGCAAGAAGCCTCTCCAGCATTAATAATGTAGAGAGCTCAGTAAGTGATAGATTTGAATTAGTACTGTGTTTTCATTCATTCTTTATAGTTCAGTCAGAACTTTTATTTTATTTATTATATTTATTTTGAATAATAAGATGATCCAAGGTGTTTGTGCATCGGTTTATTATGGGTGATGACAGTGTGTGTGTGTGTGTGTGTGTGTGTGTTGCATATGTACACTCTTGAATGGGACTGGCTAAATTCACATAAAGTCCCACAAGTTTTTTGATGACTTTGTGGTAGTTGTTTCTCAACCATTTTGTGACAAGTTAAAATCAAACTAACGTCCACTCTCGACCCCTCATCACAGATTGTGGCATTAATGTGGACGGTCTGGGAGTTTTGCCATCAAGGATCGTTTCATTTGACTCATTTTTAGTGTCCTGAAGACAGAAGAGTATTCAGTATTCCACAACGAACAGGGATATGGGCTATTCTTTTTTATCCCTTTGATGACCCCTTTACAGTACCCTTTATGATAAATGTAGCCTACAGTATGTTGGGGACTACTGCATACATGATTGGGGTCTTTGATCCTTTGTGATGCTACAGCTGGAACTATACTGTGACCTATTGGGCCGAAGACAACCCATCACACCCAGCAGCCACTGTAGGCTCAAACAACAATCTACTACAAAATGCAAATAATTAGCATCACACACACACACACACATGGCGACGGACTCATTATGGATATTATGCTGAAACCAGGAAACCCAACTGGATGTGGGTCACACGCTCTCAGAGCCATGAGTGGTTTCAGGGAGTGGCTTGTTGTTGTCGGGCTGTTTTGGTTGCTATTATTATTATTATGATTAGTGAGAGGATCATCATCATCAACCGTCCGCCGTCTTGTTTCACTTCATAGTGTTTTCTTTGGAAACTCCCGCTCTGCATGCCGGCTGAGTCATAAATTATGTCTGCAAGTGTACAAAGTAGCCTAGAGGCTTTATGGATATGCATGTCTAGATGTAGGTCACTTAAAACTAAACTAAAACTTCTTATCACACTCTTCAAAGCAAATAACAAACATAAAAATGTATATATGGTACATATACCATGGTATTGTCAAAAATACCACAGTATGTTAAATATACCATGCTGTACCATGTTACTATCAAAATGGTACATATACCATTATTATTATTATGTATTATTGTTTATATTATTTTTTTACCCCTATCAGGAGCTATAACCCGGATATTTTATTATATCTTCAACTGTGCAATACTGATTTAACAGTACAATAATTTAGTGCAATAATTCCGCTGTGCAATAATCTGGTTTACTCCAGCATTAACACCGCATTTATTTATACAGAACATTTAAACTATTATTCTTATTTTACACTATTCTTGCATCTTTATAAATTATGCATTTATAATATTTGCTTAGATGCTTTTTTTCAGCATTATTATTTGCACTGTTGTTTTATATATATATATATATATATATATATATAAACATATATATACGTACATGTGCAAATATATACAAATATACACATATATACACATATATATACATATGTAAATATATACATATCTTATTTTATACTATTCTTGCATCTTTATAAATGCATGCATTTATAATATTTGCTTAGATCCTATTTTTCAGCATTATTATTATTTGCACTGTTATTATATATATATAAATATACATATATATATACACACATATATATATAAACATATATATATATATATATACACACACATATATATATATATATATATATATACACACATATGTATATATATACATATACACACATATATATATACATATATATACACACATATATATATATATATATATATATATATATATATATATTTATATTTATATATAAAAATAGAGAAATCATGAGAAAATATAAATAAGAAATATATATATTATGTATATATATTTCTTATTTATATTTTCTCATGATTTCTCTATTTTTATATATTTATATTTATATTCTAGAACAGGAGCAAAACTCAATTTCCCCCCGGGGATCAATAAAGTATCCCAGTGAAATGTCCAGATGGAAAACTAAAGTGTCCTGTCCACGTGCAGCTCTCCCCTCAGCTGCTCAGTAAAGGTGTGTCACCGGCGTGACGTCACGCCTGTACCTGAGTTTCGGTGAGGAGAGGAGGGAGGAGGAGAGGAGGGGAGGGGAATCAGTGAACAACATCAGCTCTACAGACTCCTCAGACATTAATCTGGTGTTATTCGCTCGCAGCTTCGTCTCAGTGGTTCTCGGTGGTCTGTTTTCTCAGAGTGATTCTGCAGCAGAGGTTGAGATTACCGGAGGAAAACCCGGTTCGTCTCCGGCTGCTGGTGAGCAGGCCGCTCCTACTTCCTGGTTCACCACAGGTATGTGTGTCCTTCTTTAGTATCAGGTCTGGTCGCTTTGTTTATTTGAGTTTTGGATCAATTCTACTGTATTTCTAACGTTTTAAAGATATAGTGACCCTTCACACAAAGTCTAACCTTCAAGCAGCTGCAGCTATAAAACAAATAAGTTAAATAAGTTAAAGGTCATCCAGTCTGTCAGAGAGAGAGAGAGAGAGAGAGAGGCTGGTTTAAAAATGTTTGGAGAATCCGGACGCGCAGGATTTGTGAGCTGCATCACTGAGTCAAGAGGAACAGTATCTACAGTAGACTGACTTGTTTGTGTTTGTTGTGTTGTCAGCCAGGCAGGATGGCGATCACCCCTCGACGGGTCCGTCTGAAGCCCTGGCTGGTGGCTCAGGTGGACAGCGGCAGGTACCCGGGTCTGGGCTGGATCGACCGGGAGGCCATGCGCTTCAGGATCCCATGGAAACACGCCACACGACACACACCCCAGCACGAGGACGAGGACACCATATTTAAGGTTAAACCAACACTTAACAGATGTCATTGCAACACTAAAAAGTTCAGCTAAAAGAGGAATCCAATGTTTGTTTACCTCCTGAGGCTGATGTTGGCACTGCTGCACATGCAAGAAGTTGGGCGCTCACATGTTTTTAGTCCATATTTATTCCATGTTAAAGGAACGTTTGAGCTGGTTCATACCTGTTTTTTAAATAGGCCTTTTGTGGAGCAACAGCTGGTTTTGCAACCCAGTTACATAAGTCCTCTCTCTGGCTTCTAGCATTAGGATATAGCCATGGGGTCATGTAGTGCAGGGGTTCTCGACCTTCAGTATCCTGAGGCCCACTTCTGATTGTTAAAAAGATTTCCGAGGACCACCTTCCCAAATAAATTAAAAACTGAGCTCCAACAACATTTTTTTCGTTTATAAAAACCACTCAACTTTATGTCACTGCATCCGAGACATATGTCTGTAAAGGGGAGACTCGTGGGTACCCATAGAACCCATTTTCATTCACATATCTTGAGGTCAGGGGTCAAGAGACCCGTCTAAAAATGGCCATGACAGTTTTTCCTCGCCAAAATTTAGTGTATATTTGGAGCATTATTTAGCCTTCTTCCCAACAAGACGGCAAGACATGGTTGGGACCAATGGATTCTTTAGGTTTTTTAGTTTCCTATGATACCGGTCTCTTTAAAACTGAGCCCGCTACAACCCTCTAAAAGACAGAATAGCGGCCATCGGATTTTGAAGAGGTTAATCTAACCATTTGACAGGTCCTCCACGGCCCACTAGGTGGTCCTCTGAGTGGTTGAGAATAGCTGATGTGGTTGGTCTTTCCAGAATTGGAGGACAATTTAGGCATCGACACTTTATTTTATAATTTTCTGTAATGTATTTAAGAAAAACAGCTAATAAACCATCAAATAACTTAATTCGTCCAACTCGGGCATCAAAAGTACACTTTTTATGAGATGTTTTATTAACTTCGCCAAGGCCGAAGGCCGTTGTGTTTTCAACGGCGTTGGTTTGTCCGTTTGCACTCTTTCCTTGTACGAGTGCATTGCGTCTTCTTTGTCCCTGTACAATCACCACCAAACTAAATGGTAGTGAAAAAGTGAAATTGTGTTTTGGTGTAACATCAGGAAAACATGTTGGTATTGAGCACATCAATTGGGTGACATTGTACACACACATTTCAAAGGAAAGGACATCTTTAGGGGGGTGATGAGACATTTTCTACATCTACTGGCATAACTGTAAATATATTCCATGGGTCTTAACCATGCACATTAATCTATTGTCCATTATCTTGGATATCTCTTAAGGTATCCCACATAGTGCATCAAATACATTTAAAAAAACAAAACAGTACAAATATGTGGATCCTGTGCAGAAATATAAAAACGTTACTGTGATATTGATACCTCCTCTGTGTTTAAACGTTCCTCCAGGCGTGGGCCGTAGAGACCGGGAAGTTCCAGGAGGGAGTTGATGAACCTGATCCCGCCAAGTGGAAAGCTCAGCTTCGATGTGCCCTGAACAAAAGCAGAGAATTCAACCTGGTCTACGACGGCACCAAAGAGGTCCCCATGAACCCTTTGAAGATCTATGATGTCTGCGACATCCCACAGCCCCTCAGTAGCCAGGGTAAGGAAGAGCTGGCTGGCTTTATTCGCCCTCAGTTACAAATTTTCCTCTGTTTCACTTTATTTCTTTACACTTCCCCTACAGCCTCCTCAGATGCTGGTTCTTGGACTCCGCATGATGATGATGGTGGAGAGGAAGATCTTCCAAATACACCAGAGTCTCTCCCTCCATACCCATCCAATGGTAAATAACTTCTCTTACATTACATGCATATATATACTTTTTAATTTCCTGGTTCACGTAAAGGCTGGGGGAGGGGGGAGTAACAATGAAAAGTAAAACCGTGTGGAAAAGAGGAAATTAGGATAACAGAGGTTGATCAAACAAAGAATGTTTATTTACTTACAGAACCAAAACTGACCACTACACAACTTAAAGTACTTAACTAAAACACAAGTTTACTGACAACATAAGACAGCTAGCAAAATAGAATAACAGCTCCTCTTGCGAGGAGCGTCGCAACATCTGTCCACACCCGCACAACCCTGGACAGCCGAACTGGCACCGCTGTCACCTCCTCCGCAGCCTTTTTAACTTCACCCTGATTACTGATCAGCCGCAGCTACGCACACTCATCCCTCACAGCTGCACAAGGGGGGAAGGGCAGCACCTGACGGACTCAGGAGAAGAGGAAAATGAAACAACACCCTACCACTGCACGTAACACCTGGCTTACACCAAAAAGCAAAGTTAATTGCTGTTAACAGTTAATTAATTCTTCTCTCTTTCCTCATTCAGGCACCAGTCCCTCTCCTCTCATCATGTGGTCTCCGATGAGCTCGGACTCCTCTATGCAGCCTCCCAGTTGTCCCCCTTCAAACGAGGTCTGGCCCAAAGAGGAGCCTCTTAAAATCTGGCCTAAAGAGGAGCCTGTGGATGTGGAGATGCACCCTTCACCCCTGGGTGACATGCCTCCCGCTGCTCTGCCTGATCAACCGATGCAGCAACCTACTCTACCCGACGTCCTGTTTGCCTCTCCAGAGATGTGGATCAGTTCCCTACCGAGTAAGCACGCACTGATCACTGCATTTCATTGAAGAGACAGTCCACCGAAAAAAATGTGTTTTCCTGTTTCCCAGACTGCAGTTAGTCGATTCAAAGAGATTTAGTTGGATACTACAGCTCAGCCCAGTCCATGAAATGTCCTAAGATTGCTGGGTCTTGTAGTTTTTATTAAACAATACCCAAAAAGGAGTAAATACAGTAGTGCCTTTGTTGAGGACTATTTTTAGCTGGAATTCGGTGAGTATCTACAGCAGCAGGACGGTGTATGTGGGATTGACTCCAAATAAACTACACTGCACATGTTCATTGTAATGTCAGTCAGTGAAACAATGTGGCTTATTGTTTGTATTGAGCGACAACTCCTTTTTTTATGGACAACAATGGAGGAATATGCCACACAGCCAATTAGGGCTGCACGATTTCTAAAAAAAATCGTATTGCAATTATTATGACTGATATTGCAAATGCGATATGTTTTGCAACATTAAAGCGAATGATCATTTTTACATCATTATTCTCATTTTCATTGAAAAACATATTAAAATGATCAATTGTGCAGCCCTATAGCCAATACTTGTTAGAAGGATCAATTAATTGGGTGGCACTTCAGGTGCAGTGGGAGAAATTGTAAGTTTATCTTTTTGGGTGAATTGTCCCTGTTTTAAATTGAAGCATAACTTGTATGTCAAACATGGTTTCTGCATTTGTCTCCGACCCAGTGACCGACCTGGAGGTGCAGTTCTGGTACAGAGGTAAGGAGATGTGTCCCACAGCGAACGTCAGCAACCCGCAGGGCTGCAGGCTGTTCTACGGAGACCTCGGCCCCATGGTCAACCAGGAGGAGCTGTTCGGGCCTGTGAACCTGGAACAGCTCCGCTTTCCGACCACGGAGCACATCACCAATGACAAGCAGAGGATTTTCACAAACCGCCTGCTGGATGTGATGGACAGAGGCCTAATCCTGGAGGTCAGCGGTCACGACATCTATGCAGTGCGTCTCTGCCAGTGCAAGGTGTACTGGTCCGGTCCCTGCGCTCCGAATCCAACTGCTCCGAATCTCATAGAGCGCCAGAGGAAGGTCAAACTCTTCTGCCTGGAGTCCTTTCTCAGTGGTAAGTAGGATTCTCACAACAACTTGAGTTACATGTAGATTTTATTTACATTATGGTCTTTGCAGCTCTTAAAAAATGTAATTATTCTCTCTTTCTGAGAAGGAATTCTAATGATAATAAATGTTATGGTGTGCAGGAGTGATCGCCCACCAGCGCGGCCAGACACCAATCCCTCCTACCTTTGAAATCAACCTGTGTTTTGGAGAGGAGTGGCCTGATGGGAGGCCCAGAGAGAGGAAACTTATCATGGTTCAGGTGAGGAACAAGAAGTAACGGGCCAGTAATCAGTAGCCATAAACCGTGCATGAACAAACTTTATCTCTCTTTACAGCAGTAGAAAGAATAGTCTATTCAATAAGCAATAGTAATGTGCATGAAAATATTTCACTGCATGAAAAAACATTTTGCATGAAAATATTTTTTATAAAAGACACAAGCAGAAAATCCATTCTTAGTTAAACATATTTTTTCTATTATTTACCGCCCAAAGTTGGCCCACCATATGGTTCGATTTGGCCCTTAAGATGTTTCTAACGAAAAAATAAATACATTTTGAGGTAAAATGTGCTTTAAATATATAGGAATCCCTAATTATTTTTCATAATCTGAGCACGGCAGGTAGAGACAGGAAGTCCATCAATTAGGGGAACTTGGGATGGTAGCATTTTGCATTTTAACAATACAATACAATAGGTGTTTGATTTTGGCCCGTGACCCACCATTACATTTTAGTTTTGGCCCTCCAAGGGACAAAGTTTCAGCACCCCTGATTTAAAGCAAATAAAAGCTGCTGAATATTAACTCTAGCTGCAGCTCTTTACACCCTTTTTCACAACTCATATTTCTCTTCTCATCCTCATCAGTCAATAAGCTGTAGTCTCTGACTCATACTTGTCCTCTCTCCTGCAGATCATTCCAGTGGTAGCCCGCATGATATGCGAGATGTTTTCTGGCGACAACACGCGATCCTTCGACAGCGGCAGCGTTCGCCTGCAGATCTCTATCCCAGATATCAAAGACAACATAGTGACCCACCTAAAGCAGCTGTACTGCCTGCTGCAGACCCACCAGGACGGCTGGGCGCTGCCAACCGGCCAGGGCATCAACATCGTCCAGGCTCTGCAGGCACAGTGAAGCAAACATATACATCACTGTGTGTGTCTCACACTGCTACTGTTAGCAAAGAAGTACTTATGTGAAATCAGATTTAGAAGTGTGCACACTATACTGTAGGATTCTTGTGCTTTTCTCTAGTAACGTGCTACTGTGACGATGCTTTTCTGTATATAGAAGTAGTGGCTTCAAGCCTGCATCCCTCTGCATGCTTTGTGCAGGATCTGTAGACGGATGAGGTGACTGCATGGGCCAAAGTCCTGCTTGCTGCAACGGAACATTTAACATAGTTAATGAGTTACAGAAATCTCCCTGTGCCTTATTTGTCTTTCCTGGAGTCAAGAAACACTGCAGAATACCTTTTTATCTTTTGACCTCATTATAAAATGTTTTGAAGCAACACATTCAGCGTGGGATTTGTATGTGATGGATAAAATATAGGCAATAATGAATCAAAATATAGATTATTCTATTCATTTATGACTAATCAGACTAGACTGTTTGAGATCTATTTATCCTGCCAGCACATGTAATTAATTGTTTCACTTTTTTAAACAAATGACAGAAGCATCAGTTTTCTGGTGACCTGGCCTGCGGATTTGTCTTCAGTTTTATTTTTCCATCTATATCGTAGGATATTTTTGTATTCACATCTTTGATTTTTAAGCCATTTGTTGTATCCATTTAACTAAACAACATTCAGCTATAAATATATATATATATATATATATATATATATATATATATGGGTCTGTTTTAATATGGATGCCACTGCACTTTGGGGTGCTGAATTATGTTTTACATCTAGTTGAACTCATCCTGTGATTGTTTATTTTATCAATAAAAAAATGCCAAAATAACGTTGTTTATGAATGATGACAAACCTAGTGAACTTTTTTCTGGGCAAAGAAAGTAAAATAAATTAATATTAGCTTTGCACAATTTATTGTTGTACAAACATTGTTTACTTTTCTGCCCCAGCTGGTTGACTGATGAAGCTGCAGGCTGACAGATTAGTGAGTTATCTGCAGCTCTGCATCGTCTGAATGTGCTCGTGCAGCGTTGCTGACCTCTAGTGGTTTAGTTTAACAGCAGCCTGTTTCGGATGAGTACAATCTTGTGTAATGTGTTTTGGGGGTCTGAACCTCCAAAGTGAGGTTGTTTGGATAGTTTACATTCATTTGATTTCCAGCCATCTGATGATAAATGCCAAATAAATCATTGGAGTGACCGATATCTTTAGAGTATGACCCGTCATTGGAGCAGATGGGGCAAGGCAAACAGAAAAAAGTGTGGTTTTAATGGTATTGAGTAACTTGGAAATTGATATGTTTCTGGAATAAAGCTGAAGTAGGAGAGATTAGAGTTTATATGATTAATCGGCGTGCCTCAGACTTCCTTTCTAACACCCCCGCGTTAAGATGCCAAAATGAGACGTCTTAAGCAGAGCCATGTAGAGAGATATTATTTTATTTATATTAATATTTCTATGTAAAATTCATGAATTAAAAAAAAACAAAACTTCCAGAACGTGCATGTAATGTGACCCAGCAACTCAAATTTAATATCAAAATGTAGCACAACACTTGACACACAGGACACACCTCTTCATATAAAATATATAGGGGAAAAAGCACTAAAGGTGTGTCCTGTGTGTCAAATGTTGGGATACATTTTGGTACATTTGAGTCACTGGATCACATTACGTGGAAGTTATTGAGAAAAAATCATGAATTTTCCTTAGATGTATTTATATAAAATAAAAGAAGCACTAAAATCCCATATAATGAAGAACGGGACCATAATAAATGTTATTAATTACACCTGTGTTTACCCTGCTATGGCATGTCAAAATGGCTGCTGTGAAAAGGGCATATTTCGATACTCAGGTAAAAGTAACAATACCATAATACTCACATGTACAAGTCCTGCATTCAATGTGACTTAATTAAAAGTAAAGAAGTATCAGGAATATTTTCTTTAAATATAAAAAGTAGAAGTACTTATTAGGCATTAATGTATACATATAATTATATTGTTGTGGCTTGTCACAGCAGAGCTTTTAACCATTTTCATACTGTTTGGTAGTTCAGTTTAATGTATAATGTCATGTTTTATATGTTCATTTTTTAAAATCTTAGTAACTATAGATTTCAAATAAATGTAGAAACTTAAAAGGACAATATTTCTCTCTGAAACAATGTGGAGTGGGAATATAAAGTAGCATACAATTGAAATACACAAAATGCTACTACCTCCAAATAGTAATTACTGTAACTACAGTCCTTGATGTACTCAGTACTTTCCAGTATTGCTCAACAGGCAGGATTGCTGTGATTTATCTTGGTTTGTATTTAGCCTCTGGTTCTGGTTCTGCTGGTTCTCTGACTGGATGACTGACTGGAAACTCTTATCATCATTTTATAGGATAATGAATAGCCTCGGGCTAAATATGGTCATGTTGTTTACCGTGTGTTCATGACATCACTGAGGAATGTGTTCAGGTTAATGTTTGGCAGTGGGATTATTACAAGCTGGTGGTTTTATTGAGGAGCCAGTCTGCCAAGTGGACTGACATGCTACTGACAGAGATATGAAGGGCTACAACTTGACAACACTGATGACATTTCTCTGTTTATCTTCCCTAACTGCTCTTTCTTTAGTACTGGCCCCATATAAACACAATATGAAGAAGGGGGCGTTAGGAAAGACACATTTAAAACTGGACGTTGAATAGAGATAAACCTGACTTTACATTTATATAACTAAAGTACAATAGTGTTAGATAGATATGACCCTCCCTGAATACAAACAATATGAGTACTGCAATGCAATGAACACATCTTTATCTCCTCTTTCTCTGTAGATTTGTTTTTAATCCACTGCAACGTGTACCTGACGTGTTGTAGGCAGTTATCAATGATAGGAGTCACACATTTTTAGGCCTAAACTAATTGTTTTTGATGAGTAAGAAATAAAAAAAAAAGGAGTTGTCGCTCAATACAACATTAGAAGATGGAAAGAAATGTCAAAATGCTGATAGGGCACACCAGTTTATTTATAGACCTGGAGACCTTTAAGCTTTTCCAGGGTGATTCTCCTCCATATCTGGTAACCTTTGCTCAGACGGGATGCCACATTAAGACCTCACACCCTTAACTGAGTCGACTCAGTGTCTCTCTCATCGTTCTGCTACTGACAGCGGACTTTGTCCTTCTCCTTTATGAGGAAGTCTTGGCTGTACGTCGTCGACTGAAGTACAGGATTCAAATATGAGTTGTATTTGTACTAAGGGGTAAATAACTCAACAGCATTCATCTACCAGACATCGACGGTAAGAGCTTCTGAGCGTGATTTACAACAATAAACTGGATGTGTCTTTGTTATACAGTGTGTGTAAGGGATCTGTGGTTAAGGCTCGACAATTCAAACTAAATCCACATCACCGTGATCTTCCTTTTATTCATTATAGTGAAAAAACCTCGAGAACAGATCACATTAGAACAGATAAAGACTTTTCTGATATACTGTAAACCATTCATACAGTTTGTGTGTTTGAAATATGTTGCGTTTGTTTTATTGTATTCAAACAAATCATTTACCTTTGGACTATTTTCATCTACATTTGTGTTACAGCAAACACAAACACACTTCTCAGCATTTTGTATTTACTTATTTATACTGTGGTTATATAAAGTGTTTGATGCACATATTTGTATATATTTCTCATATTTTCTAATTTCTTATTCTTATTTATTTATATTTCTTTACATATATTGTGTTATATATTGTAGCATTTTGTACATAATTTATATGTCACATACGCCTTTAGTTCTATTTTCTTCTATTTCTTTTTGCTTTTATATATATAAGAGCAACTGTAACGTGCCAATTTTCCTCCGAGGATCAATAAAATATTTCTGTTTCTGATTCTGAAACCTGTCTTTAAAATATGCAAACCCTTGGCACCATAAAGATGTTGTTGTTTGGTGGATCACAGTGATGTGTTGCTAGGTGACTATAACTAGTTGATGATTATCAGACCCATTTATTGCTTATAATAATCAAGGCGTTGTTTGAGCAAAGGCTCAGCTTGCCTCTGACTATTGTAAAAGTTTTGTTTTTCTCAATTAAAACTTAACAAATCATGAGATTTTTAAGCTTCGGTCAGCTTTGAATAAACACTGATGGCACAACAAACTTCCCAAAAGAAATGATTTATAGATTTATTTCAAATGCAGGCTGCTGACGCAGCTCACACCACTGACGTTACACATTTATGGTGTGTATAATTCATATCATGTATGCTGTGGCAGGTGTGTTCGGTCAGTGCTGACGATGTTCAGGAGTAACAGTCTCCTTGGCAACGACACCAGCAGCTACGCAGGATCAATCGAGTCCAAGTATGGATTTCACAATTTAATGTGGTTGATTGATCAATTGATTGTTTCTTTATTCATCAGCAGATGATCAATGTTGTAATTTGCTTGTATTTGTTGTGACAGTGGCTTCTCCGCTACGGATGAGGTGTCATCACAGGTGTCATCACAGGTGTCAAGTATGTCGAGGCCCAGCGCTAAATCAATTTACAGTAAGTTAACACTGCTGTTCTCAGTGGTTACACCTGCTCAGTTCAATTTCATGAATGACACAGAGCTCTGGTTGATGATTAACAGTGCAAAGGAGGGACTACGCAGTATCAGTAAACAAGATGATGGACAAACTTCAGTACAGAGTGGAGGTATCACACGTAACATTATCCATACAAATGTGACCCTCTCTGAATCGTGCCTTGTTTAATGTTGTGTTTTAACGCCTCTCTGCTGCAGCACTTGTTCACGTGTGACCTGGATGAGAAGGAGTTGAGGAGCGTGGCGGACTGTGTGGAGCGGCTGAAGGTGGTGGACGGGATGGGTCATGTGTGGGGTCAGAACATGCGGCTGGAGGTGCGCGGTGCCAACCTGCTGCTCACAGACATTGAAACTAAGGTAAGCGGCATGTGAGGCCTACAAACAACACATCTGATGGGAGTAGTCTCCTCCAGGATAACAATGACCCCACCCAGTGCATAAAGGGACACAGAGTGATTAGATGAGCATGAAAATAGACATGAATCATATTTTGGAGCCTTCACAGTCACCAGATCGCAACTCCATTGAACACCACAATCATGAAAGCACTGTGTTTTATACAATCTCCTTTTAGAAAGGTTAGAAATCAGGATTGGGCTCTCTGACACAGTTCTAGTCTGGTGTAAGTCTTACCTAACAGGTCAAGACTACTTTGGTTCCCTTGGGGATTTCTTATGGCGTACCCCAGGGTTCAGTCCTGGGCCCGTTCTTTTCTGTCTGAACATGCTGCCAATAGGTTTCCACTTCTACGCAGACGATACACAACTCTATATTTGAGACTGTCCTCCCCAAAAAATCAGTAATTTCAGCAAATTTTCCAAAACAGCATATGTTTACATTCAAGTGCCAACGCTCTGTAGTGACTTGTGACTCTTGTCCGGGAGCAAAGGAGGATTTCACGTGATGTTATTATAGAAATGTCTGACTTTAACAAGGACGACCACTGTTTGTTTCCCCTTTTCCAAAGGGATGGGTCCAACAACACCGGGCTTTCATCCAGGAGTCCGCTGTTCGTTACAATCAGCTGATCGTTCATGTCCCGTGTTCACGTCAAGTCACATTTTCACTGTACAAACCATGTTGTTTTTTCCTAAACCTAACTAAGTGGTTTTGTTGCCTAATCCTAAGCAAGCGGTTTTGTATAATTTACAGCATTAAGCATGTGTTTAATGCGACTGAAAAGTGACGCAGAGGGGTCTGACAAAGCGTCAGTATGTGAAGAGGTGGGATGAACATGTGTGGCTATGCCCACAGTAATAATTGTGATTTGTTTACTATTTATTTCGATTTTATTTGTTTAAAAATCCCCATTTTATATGTCTGTTTTTATATGTATTTTTAATTTTTTTTGTGAAGCACATTGTTTAGCCCCGTTGTGTATGAAAATGCACTATGTAAACAAAGTTTTATTATTGCTATTTATATTAAATGAGGGAATATCTTTTGGTAGAATGGTGTTGATAGTAGGCTAATAGACCTTTAGGCTCTGGAGCCAAGGAGCATTGAAGCTGTTTTAGAGGTTCATGGTGGCCCAAACATTTTACTAACATACTATATATTATATTTGTAATCTTATACTGTATTGTATATTTTAATTTTCATGTTTCTAAATTGAGAGTGCCTTGGTACAAGAAGTTAATTGTATAATTTTCTGTGGTTCCCGCACAGATAATAATAAACTTGAACTTGAAGATACTTTATGTTGTTTTTTCCTTAAATTTGAATGTATTTGCAGACGTCTATGACGTGGTTTGTGTGTATAAAAACCTGTTGTGTTTTCTCAGGAGGAGCTGGAGTCCATGGCGTTCGGTGACGTCCTGGAGCTGAAGGCTGTTCTGGACGCTGGAGCGTTTAACTCCCTGCTCACAGTGTCAGTCCGGCCCGGAGGAAAACACACCACTACTGTCTTCATGTTTCAGTGTGAGGATGTCAGGGTGAGGAAACACCCTCGGCTGCTATTGTCACTGTGAAGTGAAATAAATGAGTGATTAGATGTTTTATTGTTGTTCACAGGCTGACTATGTTCAAAAGGATCTCTCAGCAGCATTGTCACGCAGGAGAGATGATTCAGGCATCAGGTGAGAACTTTAAGTCAGTGAGAACAAATACATTAAACATTATAGATTTTATTCCTCAAAACTCCTCTCACACTTTTTGAAGCAGCAATGCAGGACTAATAGCAAGACATCAGGGAATGGAAAACCTTCATATTGCTGCACAATCATCTGAACCTGAAGAGCAGAAGCCTGCAGTTGACCCAGAGCCCCGGTGGATGGCTCCTGACTACGGTGAGTTATACAACTGCTGCTTTGATTATTAATGATAAAATCAATATCAATACAAACCTTCTGTCTGCTTTGTGCATATAGAGGAGGATGACGTCCCTGAGCCTGAACTGGTTGTACCTCAGGAGGAGGAGGAGAAGGAGGAGGAAGAGGAGGAGGAGGAGGAGGAGGAGGAGGCCCCATCTCCAAGAGAGGAGGTTCCTTCACCGCAGCCGTCCACCACCGAAGAAGAACCTCTGTCTCCCCCACGCCGATACACAGAGCTGGACAGGAATGTAGTGAGTGTATATATATATATATATATTTCTAACACTGTTTTTATTGTGCTTTTAACAGTTTGTAATAAACAATCTGTCATATAATACAACTTTACAGTTCACAGAAGAGTGTATTGCCTAACAAACAGTCTTACCAACATTGTTGAGTGTATATTTGATAATAACCTGTGACATATTTAGTTTTTAAAACATTTCCAAACATGTTTAGTAACATGTAGTAAGAGAAGAAGATTGTGGAATTGACTTACTTCTTCTTTCTTTCTGTCCGTACAGGATATCTTGAATCATATTTTAAGTGACATAGAAATCTTCATGGGAAAAGTAGCTGCAGTCGTGGCTAAAAACGCAAAGAAAAAGAAGAAAAAGAAGAAAGGAAAAGGTAATTTAATGCAGGGAATGAAGGCGGATATACATGTAGACTGTATCTAAATGAGAGTTTATACCGGAATATTCTGTATAAAAATATGATTTTATACAAAACATCATCAGTTGTGAGTCTTCGTCATGTATTTATTTTGATTCTTTAGCCATGGACGGTATGCCCCCTGTAGCGGAATTTGAAGTGTGCCTCCATAACATCAAATGTGGTTTCAACCTGGTGGTATGTGTCCTTCATCTCATTTACAGACTTTCATCACTGTCTGTGTTATTCCTGTTCGCTCTGTAATGTACAGGACGTGTAACAGTGAAATGTTTCTGTTGACAGGGGGAGCTCGATGGACAGATTAATAATCCAGACGCTCCCGAATTTGTTCACTCCTTATTCTCCACATTAGCATTTGTAAGTGACATTTCTTACATTTGAATAATCTTTAATAGTAACACATAATGTATGATTTTTAGAATTATAATCACTGTTAAAAAAGTTCAAAATGCACTTAAAGGGGCTATAAGAATCAGAAATTGCTTGTTAACAGTGACACCTGTGGCCGTTGAGTCAACTACAGTCAGCGTCATGTTACTCGCACTCGCACTACCGACACACACAAGACTTAACGTCACTGACAGGCATCGTGTTGATTAACCCTAGCAACATTAGCCAGCTAAAATCACAATATCACTCTATATTTTACATGCTTGTCAGCAATGTTAGCTTACCAAACGAAGGTCCCTCCATGAATTGAAGGCCTGGGCCGATGTTGATCCTAGTTTTCCCCCGACGTCGGTCACATTCCTGTTTCGCAAGACGGGCTTCACGAGATATAACTTTGTTTTTTTGTGCTTCCGTGGAGTTTGTGTTGGTGTTTGAGTCGTGGTGGGGGCTGGTCGTTTGTTGGCGTTAACAGACTCTATTTATATCTGAACATTAGCTATCATTGCACACTTAGCCCTGTAAGCGAACCTGAAAATAAAGGCACTCGCGAGCGCGCATGACGTCACATCTGTTGGAGTTTCCTGGAAAAAAACAGCCCGGATACTTCACATTAAAAGCAGTCTACAGGCTGATAGAGGAAACCCAGAAAGTCGCGGAAGGTCACATTTGTTAGGTTAGGTTACAACCTGTTCAAACATTGGCAGTAAAAAAATGATTAAAAACGTGTAAAACCTTACATACAGTCCCTTTAAAACCCTGTTCTATACTGAATATTAAATCTTCATATAGTATTAGGAGTTGTGACTTTGAAAGAATGCAGTTCTGTTACGTGTGAATAGCTCAGCCTTTAACGTGTTTTATGTACACCCTTCTTGTTGAATTACTGTCACTTAATTTACACAGGCTACTTAAAAAAACATCATGAATTTTTTCTTTATATTTAATTCATTTTCCAAGATGTCTATGTTTGTAAAATTAGCTGTTCATGAATATGTGTTGGATCATTTTATCCAGTTTATTTGCCGTCAGGTCATTGTGAGAGCTGTAACCCAGTGTGCAGACCCCCTCTGTGACCCTGCAACTAGTCTAATGAACAGGACTACTGCACAACAGACTGAGTTATGCTTTTCCTCACCAGGTGGCATCTCACTGTCCTGAGGATCTGCCAAAGATCATCGTGGCGCCGCTGCTGACGCCTCAGTGTATCCGTCTCCTGAGTGAAGAAGCCAACGCAGAAGAGGACCTGCTGTGGCAGTCTCTGGGAGACGCCTGGAACATCCCCAGGTGAGACACTGCTGGACAGTGTTGGACTTTTGGTACTTTTACTTTGGAAGGATTTGAGTACTTCCTCAACCAGTGGACTGCTTTTACACTCACATTTCAGTTTGGTTTAGTAAAATATGTCAGACTGCTGTGTGTCAGGATGATAATCAGTTATGAATTAATTATCATTAACCAGTACTAAATGGCCAGATGAGGACGAGGACATCCCAACATACGATCTGCAGTTCTTTGATGGCTGGCAGCCTCCTGAGGTGACGGCAGCACCTGAACCCAGTGAACCTATGAGGAGACAGGAAGAGCGTCAACAACCTGCACCCAGTGAACCTATGAGGAGACAGGAAGAGCGTCAACAACCTGCACCCAGTGAACCTATGAGGAGACAGGAAGAGCGTCAACAACCTGCACCCAGCCAGGTAAAGCCTTGCATCAAACATTCAGTGTGACACCAGCGCAGAGAGACAGGTAGTCTGGAGAGAAGAGGTGAGGAAGAAGAAAAACATAACAAGACTTTTTTCTGTGTAGGCTGCAGCCAAGTGGACACCACCAGCTAAAACCCCACGAAAAACACGGTACACACAAGCACATAAAGTGTAATTCAACATCATGTGAATGTTCAAAGTTTTACTTATTTGATGTCCTTATTTCAGCCCAGGTGAGTCAAAACCACGTCACATGCAGGTTACGTGTGACTTCATCTCAAGAAACCACCGAGAGCTCAGCGTCACAAAAGGAGAAATAGTTGAGGTGAGTATTAGTGACACAAACCAGCTACTCTTTCTGCTCTATTTGAGGTTACAAAAGAGCTGAAACAAAGGAGAAAAGAAAATGCCCATAATTCTTCAAGACCCTGGCTAGTCTTTGCTTTCTCCGCCCACAGCTGCTGGACGTGTCGAAGCTTTGGTGGAAAGTGAGGAACAGCAGAGGGGACGAGGGCTTTGTACCCAATAATGTCCTGGAGGCTGATGACCAGCAACCTGTCGAGGTGGGCACCACTAACACAACACACGTCACATTAAACTCTGAATAAAGGAAGCCTCAACAAAGGAGAAAGTCACAGGGGGATCGTTGAAATGAACAGGGAAGGAAAGCAGCAACTTCACTGTCAGTAAACAGGATGTCAATCTCAGATTACACTTTATCTCAACCACTGCTGTAAGCGGAGGGAATGCAATTATTGTTTAAAACTGTACTTCAGTAAATTGAGTACTTACTTCATCCACAATATGCTTGTGTACAGTAGTTATGTGTCACTTCTCAGGGATTTTTGAACGAATATGCAAATCTGATCAGAATAATTACAAAATGTAAAATGTGACTCATTCAATACATTAAGAAGCTTTTATTCCATACCATTAACATTGTGTATATATTAGGGCTGTTAATAAAATATTTAATCACGATTAATTGCATGATTGTCCATAGTTAATTATAATTAATCACACATTTTTAATCTGTTCAAAATGTACCTTAAAGGGAGATTTGTCAATTATGTAATGCTCTTATCAACATGGCAGTTTTCAAACATGCTTGCTTTATGCAAATGTATGTATTTATTATTGTAAAATCAATTACCAACACAAAACAATGACAAATATTGTCCAGAAACCCTCACAGGTACTGCATTTAGCATAAAGAAATATGGTCAAATCATAACATGGCAAACTGAAGCCCAACAGGCAACAACAGCTGTCAGTGTGCTGACTTGACTATGACTTGTGATGATTGTAAAGTGGGCACGTCTGTAAAGGGAGACTCGTAGGTACTCATAGAACCCATTTTCATTCATACTGTATATCTTGAGGTCAGAGGTCAAAGGACCCCTTTGAAATTGGACATACCAGTTTTTATTCTCCAACATTTAGTGTAAGTTTGGAGCGTTATTTAACCTCCTTTGCGACAAGCTAGTATGACATGGTTGGTACCGATGGATTCCTGAGGTTTAAAACTGAACCCGGTACAAGCTAAAAATCGCAAGTGGCGTTAATGCGTTAAAGAAATTAGTGGCGTTAAAATGAATTTGCATTAACGCGTTATCGCAATAACTTTGACAGACCTAGTGTGTGTGTGTGTGTGTGTGTATACAGTATTATATATATATATATATATTATACATGTAATATACTCATCCTTACATTTCAGTAATATCAAAATGCTTTATCATCACATTGTCTCAGCAGAATGGAGGTGCTCCTGTCCTCACAAAGAAGTCCAAGCCTGCAGAAGTGAAAGCCTGGCTGGAAGACAAGAGCTTTAGTAAAATGTGAGTACATACAATCATTAAATTAGACAATAAAGCTTCATAAACTCATTTAACTTGATAGAACCTACTCCAATCTACAGTATGAGGCATTGTTTCTCACTGTGTATGAATGTGAACACTATAGATAGTTATAGATGTGCGTGCATGCATCATTAAAGGCCGATGGGAGTCTATGACTGAATTTAGAGATTAAAATCATCTGATCAGCTGGTTAACAACATGTTTTCTGTTTCTCGGCGTGGATAAACAAAGGCATTCAGAGGCCGACACAAGATTGTAACAAATGTAATATTTAGTGGCGAATTTTAAAAAGCACATACATTTATTAGTTTGTAAATCTGCATAACATATTCAATAACTCTAAGTGTTGCAGCAAATTTGTTTCTGGTGTTTTCTCTGAGTTTGTCATGAGGAGTACAACCCACAACTGGAAAGAGTTGTATAATGTTTTATGTCGCTCTGGAAGGAACTTTCCAAAGTTTGAGAAACCCTGATGATGTCATCAGGGTTAACGTCCATGTTGTTGTGAAATAAACCAGCACAGGGTGATGTGGGGTTTATTTCACAACAATGACACGCTAGCTGTACATTATCCCTTACTTGGTATGGACCTGAACAGAAAGCCTGTATTACAAACTGGAGGTGTGGGGTTAGAAAGAAATGAAAGACACTATTGCGTTGCATTATGGGAAACGTAGGATCCGGTGTTTTTGGAGCCTTATTAGGGACAAAAGGTCAGGATATATTGACCTCTTCTGCTTATAGTTTTACATTTGATTACACAACTTTTGTGGTGCAATACTAAATACTATTTTTGCATTCTGCACTCAACCGACGCACATTACAGTTTGGTCAAGTAATACAGTGCTGTTATAGGTGATTAAGGACAGATCAATATGACTTATCTCTTGCAGCACTGTACGCTGTCTGGGCGGGCTGAGCGGCGCTATGCTGCTGGGGATGACCAGAGAGGAACTGAAGACCGTGTGTCTGGAGGAAGGGGGGCGAGTCTTCTTCCAGTTACAAGCGGTCAAGTCCGCCATGGCCGTAAGTGACTCACACAGTCACAGCTTCATTCGCACCCACTGATGTAAACACAGAAACCCCTCTGACTGTTTTTGTGTTTCAACACTGCAGGTCGCCATTTAAAAAAAAAAGAGACCAACAAGAGAACGTCGAAGGAGAATAAGAAATCATCACGGACCAAAACAAGGCACCAAATATACTGTAAGCTTTCAGAGAATATTGAGCGATAATAAGTGAGATCAGGTTTACAGCTTGTTTGACAATTACATATTATCCTCCAAAACCTTTTATCAAATAATATAAATGTCATTTTAAAATGTATATTTGTCAAGTATCATTCAAAAATGTAATCAAATCAGTTGACACATTATTAGATCAAGTGTATTTAGAAAATGTATCCAGCAATACTATGCTAACGGCGTATAGAAAGACATTTAACAAAGTGTTGGGTCTAAATTATGTAACACAAAAGTCATAAAGTAAACTGTAAATAAAAGTTATCCAAGACAAAGTTTTAGTGAATAAACATGCTTTATTTCATTGTTCAGACATTACACATGAACCTTATTAGAAGCATCTGTTAAACACTGGCAATCCATTCCAGGCAATAATATGGCTACAGATCAATGGACATGAAATCAGGTAGAAATAAAAAATTCAAAAAGTGACTAGATTGTGTAAAAACAAATATACTTTATGAGAAATATATATATATATAGTGTGAGCATCAGAGTACTTAGTATGTCGTAATTAATGCACGGTGAAGTTAGTACATAGAAATAAAGCAATGTGAACTATAAATCTGTGAATACAGTAAAGCATACATTTGAATAACTGGTACGTTTTTGTGTTTTGTGTGTATCTTTGAATGGTCTCAGCTGTTCTATCTCTTCTTAATCACTTCTCATGCACCATTATTTACTGGGATTAATCCATCAGTTGATCGTTAAACGAATAAACAGCAACAATTGTGATGATTGATTGAGTGAAAATTACCAATTTACTGGTTCAAGCTTCTCAAACGGTCTCTATAGTAAAGCAAATATATGTTTGGGGTTATGGACTAAAACAAACAATCTGAACACATGCATACCTTGTGCGCTACGGGGAATTATGATGGCCATTTTCCCATATTTTCTGATATTTTATAGACGAAACGAGTAAGTGTTGAATCCAGAAAAAGATCAGTGGATTAATCAATAGTGAAAATAATCGTTAGTTGTGGTGTGCTGTTGCTGAGGACAAACACAGAGCAGCAACATGTATCAGAGATTAGTATTTGTGAGGTAGGCTGCACTATGTTGTGAGTGCAGACAACATGAAACCATGAAAGGTACATAAATACAGTAAACAGGCTGTGAAGCTGAGTGGATGGAAAAGGTTCAGGTTAGTGGAGGACTGTCCTGAATACCATTTTTTGGGCTTCGAAGCTTCGATGAGAAATATTCAAAGGTATTCGAAGCTTCGCCGCACGGCAGGCTGACATGTTCTTCTGTCTGTCTCCAACTCCCCCGTTTTAGTGCCGCCGCCGCCGCACTACTGTACACACACGCACCTCTACATATAAACAGCGATATCCATCTGACAATAACTACTAATAAATGTTGAATATGAATAATATTGTTGGATTATTCCTTATTTCATGTGCTATTTTGGGATTTAAACTTTATTATTACATACTTACATATATATAAAAGAATGAAGCATTCAAATACTGATTTGGAGGTCGATTACCATGGCAATGGTCGAAGCTTCGAAGCATTCGGGTCAACCCTAGGTAACGCACCACAGCAAGGTATACTGTTATCAAACACCAAAATGAACATAAAAAATGACGGTTGTTAAACATTAAAACTGGGAAAGGCCAATAACAGAATGAAGCTGCACTACTTGGACATAATTATACTTTGTGCTTCAGTCTCTGAACTGATGCCATTGAACAAGTCAGTGTAGTTCGATGGCTTAAATGAGTCTTTGCAACCAAACAAACAGAAAAAGCCGACTCTACTGATGTGACATAAGGGTTAGTTTTTAAGGGCTAGTGTCTAACTGGCTATCTATCATGTACCTATTTATCAGGGGTACAATAGGTGTGCTGTAAAAATGAACTGAGAATGATCAGGAATAAAAAAAAACGTGTGAGGAAGAACAGCTACTGTAATATTAAATAGGCTGGACAGATCATCATGTCTGATTAAGAAATTAAAAAGGCTGACAACAATAAAACCATATTGAAAAATTATATTTTCATGACATAATGCTAATTTCATAATGATCAACAGCAAGAAAACTAGGTGTTAAATCTTGACATCAATATATTGTGAATATAAAATTTCTTATCTCTATATATCCCCTTTTTAAAAAATACACTTTATACATGAAATCCAACAAACACGCACATCTCCCCGTGTTCAGCGCACAACTCCAGTGCCTCCGATGAACACTTAGAAGCTACTGTATTTATAGACAGGTTTTCATCTTTCATCCTAATCATCTATAAAGCAAAACGTGTATATATGATGATACATTACAGTTGGTTATTCAAATAAAGGCCGATGTTTTCTGATTCAAATATTACCCGACGGTAGCATCTGTTTAAGAAGAATGCTCACAGTTTGATGGGAAGTTGGACCGTGTCCGGTGGCAGGTAGAGTGGTGTGATAACATGATGATGTACTTTATAAAATGTGATTCCAGCGTTGATCAGATTTGAACGGAAGCCCTGAAAGGCAAGCGGAAATAAAATTCTGGTGATCCATTTTTTTTAAGTCTGATCTTAATTGTTTTCTCTCCTGTGTTTATGAATTAAGAACAGGTGAATCGCCAGGGTAATATTTCTAAGTTCCTTTTTTTTCATCTGTGAAACAAGTAAAAATAAGGGCTGTCAAAGTTAACGCGATAATAACACGTTAACACTAATTGTTTTAAGAAAACAAATTTCTTTAACGCATTAATGCAATCAATCTTTCGGAGGTTGTAGCGGACTCGGTTTTAAAGCACACTGACAGCTGTTGTTGCCTGTTGGGCTTCAGTTTACCATGTTATGACTTGAGCATATATTTTATGTTAAATGCAGTACCTGTGAGGGTTTCTGGACAATATTTGTCATTGTTTTGTGTTGGTAATTGATTTGTAATAAAACATATATACATACATTTGCATAAAGCAGCACATTTGCCCACTCCCATGTTGATAAGAGTATTAAATATTTGACAAATTTCCCTTTAAGGTACATTTTGAACAGATAAAAAATGTGTGATTAATTTGCGATTTACTCTGGACAATCATGCAATTAATCGTTTTGTTTTTTGTTTTTTTACTAGGGCTGTCAATCGATTCAAATATTTAATATTAAAATATTTTAATCCATTGACAGCCCTAGGAAAAAAAACAATTTTCACAGGATAATATTTTCTACGTTTTCATCTGTGATCATTAGAAAAATTAGCCGGAAATGAAAAAAAAGTAACTTTGAAAAATGACCAACACTTTTTTTCACCTGGCAAAACTTTCTTTCTTTTTTTTTACCGTTTCAAAGATGAGAAATAGGAACTTAGAAAGATTATCCTGGCAAAACTTTTTTTTCACCTGTATTTAAGTCATAAACACTGGTGAAAAAACTCTTTAGATCAGACTTGGAAAATGGAACACGTTTTGTTTTTTCTCTCTCTTACCTTTCAGGGCCTCCGTAGATTTGAGCCAAGTTTAAAAAAAAACAAAATGCTACAGGAACCATGCAACAGTCTTAACCATGTCCCAGCATGGTTTGCTCGTTTCTACATGGTGAACAAATTTAAATCTGTTTACTGCAAACAGATTTCTGATTCAAAAGCTGGTCGGCAGCCCTGAATTAGTCAAGATGCTTCACATTACAGCTCGCTGTAAACATCTCATTCTCTCCTGCCATCCATTACTCATGCAGGCATGCAAAAGGAAAAGCACTTATGAGCAGAGAACTAGAAATAAATCCATTTTCCTCATCAAAGGAAGGCTGGGGTACAAAGCTATTTTACACCGAGCATGCAGCCAGGTGGTTTCAGTTCCATCGGTGAGGATATTACAACAGCATAGAGGCCTACTGTACATGACTGAGGAAAAAATATGCAAACCAGGAGATGAAGGCAAAAACTGGGCATTTTTAGCCCAAAGCTACAAATGAAAAGGCACTGTGACGTCTTGGTTTGGTACATATGTACAGTGCACTGCATGCAGAGGGGGAAAAACTCCACGACTTTCTGGTTTGTCCGTAAGGGAAGGAATGAGTAAAATCAGGGACCAAAGGAGGGACAGAGGGTCCATATCTTCATGGCCACAGTGCGGTAACGGTAAGGGTGATCTTCTTGGACGATGCTGAATCCATCCACACTTATTTGTGCTGTGGCTCAAATCTACAATGCCCATTATATCTACCACAGAAATACACCATCAAACCTAGACAATTTTACATTTACTGGATTTCCTTTGCAGCTAAAGACGAGTGTTTGCTTCGTGGAATGTTTGCAGTCGACCGCCAGGAAGTCTGCTTCTCTCCTCACTCGAGGGCTGTGGAGTTTCTCTCTCTTTCTATGTTACTTTCTGAGCTCATTTGAATCACGGAAGAACGATTCCTTGTGTGCAATTTGGCAAGTACCGGTAAATGATCTGAAACCACAACAACAAGCAGACAGAAGCTAAGCTCTCTTCTCTCTATCTCCAAGCTGTAAGCAGCGCTTTAGTAGCTTAAAACATGAAACCTGTCAAAGTGTGTTGTGTGGGTACCTCCACCCTTCACCTGTATTATTTCAATAAAACTACATCTGTGATCCTTCATTATATGTTTGTATAATGAAGATGATAGATGAACTAGGTCCAGTTAAGCAGCACGACTGTATAGTGGACGATAAGCAACGTTTCAGAGCAGCTTTTCTGTGCAGAAAGTTTCAATGTGCTGGTTGTGTGTGTTTCTGTAGTACACAGATACTACAGAGATACTACATGCTATGTAATGTTTCTGGTGAATTAAAGCATATCGCTGACTAACGGAATAAATCACAGGTGAGAAATAAAGACAACATTGCCCTAAATCGTCTCTGGCGAGTGTTTCTCTGCTTTTCATTCACAAGAAACACTAGTGGTGGTCATCTCTGCTAACCTTCATTATGCTGACTGAGACTCAACATGCCACAGAGACCAGAAGAAACAGAAGTTGTAAAATTAAAATCCTTTCCTGCAACCTAAAAATGACTCCAACACAAGAAACTGAAGAGTGCAGAAGCTGAAGTGCTCTGGCAGCACTGTATCCCTGTAGCTGTGTGTGCGGCATACTTCTATAGTGATGGTTGGTGGCGTTTATACTGTATGTAGGATGCAACAGAGTTACCCTCACACCACGTCTCTTCAGTGTCATGCTGGGTGGACCACGGGGTTGGGGATTTACAGGACAGGTCCTGGTGATTGTGGATTCAGCGTTGTCCCGGGATAGGGGCCATGGACAGAGAGTCCTCCTCATTGATGGTGTCCAGCTCCACAGTGCGCACGGCGTGGGTGATGAGCTGAAGCTCCTCAGAGAGCGTCTCGCTGCGGTACCCCACGCGGATGTCAGGGACGTTGGTGCGACGGATGTCGTTGCTCACAGGACCCTCCTTTGAATAACTGGGGCCCAACCAGTAGCTTTTGGCCTGGAATTAAGAGAAGCTACATGAGAGGGAAGCTCAGATATGAGTAAAACACAGAAGGAAACACAATTCCCTCTGCTCAGCTGTTTTCGGGAGCTAGTTTTCATTTGCTTGGTGCTCTTTTTTTCTGGGTTTCATTTTTGTCCTTTCTTTCAGTAAACTTAATAATAAATACCACTTTTTTTTGCACTACTCCTGCTTATCGACCTGGTTCTTCAACATCCCTTTGTAAAGTGTTCCAGGGCCAAACCACCTCATCTGCCCTCTATATGGGGTTGCGGCGCTACATGTACAGCCTCATGTATGTAAATCGGGAGGACCAACAATTAGAAACACCTCTCAATATAATGGTGTCCAGTACAACGCCACCTTTAACTGATAATTGAATTTATACATTTCTGACAATGTCACCAAAAACTGAACATTATAATAAACATAAAAGGATGATGTTTTTGAGTGTATGTCACCTGATTCAATACACAAAATGAGAAGAGGTATAAACTAGTTTACCTTGTGTGAAAACCCACTCATGAGGACACTGTTTCTTGCCAGCTCACACATGTCACAGGAACTTAGTTTCCACACCTGAGTAGCGATGCTGTACTCCTCCATCAGAGGCTCCTGAACCAGACAAACACACAGAGAGAACAATGACATCTCAGCCTCATCACTTCTGATCAGTTTTTTTTTTTGTTTTTTTTATAAATGTAGGTCATGTGTAGATTCAGGCTAACGCCCTTCATACTGACCTTAGTGAAGTGGAACTGAAGAGGATCATCAGTGGACAGAGAGACTATGAGGCCTCTGGACAGGTACTCTGGCAGCGGGTTGCGATGGTAACTGAGGAACAGGCTGTTGTTACTCAGTGGTGACATGGCGATGCCAATTTGAGCCAGGTAGTACAGATACTGCAGCACCGGGGCCTGATGGATATCAAATAGAGAAAGAGAAGGAGAGACTAACTGAATCTTGAACCTACTGTACATGTTACCCAATAGTTTCTATCTCTCTTTATGCATCTGTAAACACAGTGCAGGTCCAATCCAATCCAACCGACCCTTCGCTAAGCCCCTCCCTAGAACGGCCACTGGCCAATCCTACATTAGTAATTACGTGAGGGGGCCTGTCAAGCTTTCAGCGGTGTGTATGGAACCCGCATGTCCGACAGCAGAGTGTCGTATTTCTTTGCTTTTCCGAAGCCAAAAACGCAAGAGGAGCGATTTCAGATATGGATTAAACAGTGTGGAAGACCTCACTCACAGCTGAATCCATCAAAGTTAAAAAAAAAAACTCCTTTGTTTGCTCCAAGGTAAGACGCTAATAATTTTAGCACGTTGATGCCATATTGAAATGCCAGGTGCGAAAGTTTGACAGGCCTAGCAACAGTAACCAAGGGGGGAGGGGCTTAGCAAAGGGTGAAACGTTACCAAAAAAAATGACACGGACATAAATTAAGTTCTCTGACACCATCAGGTCTGTGAAAAGGGAAAAGTCAACAAACAACAACAACAAAAAGCCTTTATAAAGCTTTCCGAATTAGTTTTAGAACACAGCCAGCATTTGTGAGAACAATGTTGTTTCAATATGTTAAAACTAAACTTTTGGAAACAACCCATCCATTGTGAACTGTCCTGACCTTTCTGAGCAGCAGTCCGTGGGAGATGTTCTCTGACAACATGAAACCTGACACCAGGTGGTGGATCGGCCCGGCCTCCCCACAGTGAGGTCGCAGCACAAACGTGTGAAAGCCTCTCCGCCTGTGTAAGACAAATTAATTTACAAAAACAACATTAAAACCTCATATTTTGTTTTGTGAATGATTATGTGTTAAATGAATGGATGAAAGGATTCCTGTGTGTTATAAATGTGTCCAGCTGTCTGCATACCTTCGCAGGTGGTTGAGCACAGTCATGTTGGCGTAGGTGTAGTAGAGGTAGTAGGAGTAGGGAGGGTTGTCTTCTTCTGTCCAGTTGTCTGGCAGAGGACTGTCAAGATTGAAAATGTGGTGCTCTGGTTTGGACTCATCGTCCACGCTGTCGAAGCCCACCACCTGTGGACACACATGCAACAAAAACACTCAGTCTCTTTGAGTGTGAATCATGAGGATCGCTTGGATTTCTGGTGAAGTGATATACTCACATGCTCCAGGAAGAGATGCAGCTCAGGATGACTACGCGGGTTGATCGTGACTTCAAACAGCGGCAGGAAGATGTTCTCCAACATCTCCTGGAAATTAGCCAGCTGCTTCTTTGTGCGGTACACGTCACTGGAGAGGTAGTGATTGAAAAGTGACATTTGTTGTCATCATAGAGATGATTATTGTTTGTTTTTGTAAAAACAACTAATTTATTTCAAATAGGGCTGTCAATCGATTAAAATAGTTAATCGTGATTAATCGCAAATAAATCACATCTTTTTTATGTGTTCAACATGTACCTTAAAAGGGAGATTCGTCAGTTAAGTATTTAACACTCTTATCAACATGGGAGTGGGGATATATGCTTGCTTTATGCAAATGCAATGGATCCCTTAGGTTTTCTAGTTTCACATGATGCCATTATCTTCACTCTAGCTTTAAAACATAACAATCACAAGTTGCATTAATGCATTAAATAAATTAGTGGCATAAAAACGAATTTGCGTTAACGCGTTATCACGTTAACTTTGACCCTAATTTCAAATATAAGTTTCATTGTAGAGGCTAGAAGATATAATCCATGTCTCAACTAGTTAAGGAGCAGATATTCTCTCATACCGGCTCAACACAGAAATCAACAGACAAACGAATTCCTTTTGGTTCGTGCTCTCATTACAACCACGTTTATGACCACCAGTGACAACAGTACGGCTTCAAGGTAAAGCAAGTTGGAGGGAGTACTTACAAAAGACGAGGCACCTGGATGAGCCAGCGCACATTGTCAGAGTACACTCGATGTTTGAGGGCCCACTGAGCCAGCTTGTCCCATTCGTCCCGGTTGCGACCGTAGATGGACAGGCGTAGCTCAGAGTTCTGGTACTTGCTCTCCTCCAAGTCAAACATCACCTCCTGGACAAACAGTGACAGGATATACCAATGCATCAGTTTGTGTATGTACTGATAAATTGTTTGGGTATGAGGGATAATAAATACTTAACATATGAATTATTTCACACCTTGACTATGTGTGCAAAGTATTTTCCTTCAATGTGGTTGTCAGTCTTGATGAAGATCTCTCTGAGGATGGATTCTCCGATGGGGTTGTATTTGGCGTTGAACTTGTCAAACCGATGGAACGTGTTGCGGTCCTGATAAGTAAACGAAAAACCAGTCAAACCTCATTTTTATCTTTACTAAATGCGTTACGCAGTATTCCTTTGTACACAATGGGCCTCATGCCGGAAGCAATGTACGAACAAATGTTCTCTTATTTTTGTGTGTATCCATGATTTGTTCTTATTTTATTAGTACCCATTGATTTGTGGGATCCACTCACGTTTTCTTATTTTTGCTCTTCTCCTAGGTAAGAGATCATTTTACGAGTGGTCGAGAGCACTCATACTAAGATAAGAAAAGGACATCTCGCTTTCCCAGCCCACAAACTGTTTGTCCAACACAAGGAAACATACATTTTAAATTTGAGGAACATAAAGAAATCCATGAATATCATATTTAGATTTAGATTATTATATGTGTTAGAGTAATTGTAATGACTAGATTATTAAATGTATGGTCCATTGAACCCAATTACCCTTCACTTGGATGATATTGCATGTGTTCAGCTTCTGAATAACTTACATACTGCTCTTAGATGCTATGGATTTTGGATCAATAAAGTCTTATCTGTCTTTCTATCTGCCGAAGATCCTTTTCTTACAGCCTTTTTTTGGGGGCATCTCCACAATTCTTGGACATGTGTCAGAGTACTTGCACATGGCACAACACTTGCCCCAGTATATAATGTTTAGAGGGCGTTACACAAGAACTGCTAAAACCTTCCCTTATATAGTCTTTAAGGGGCGTTATCTATGCTAATAATAAACAATTGGCCACACGCCTCCAATTTATGATGAAGTGGGATTGATCATTCAGGGTAAGAGCACATTTGGATGGTAAGAACGTTTGGTGCATCTGGAGTTGACTACTCTTATTTTTTCCTCTTTACAGAAAATTAAGAGAAAATAAAAGAGAAATTTAAGAGACTGTTGCTGCATGAGGGCCGAGTAACTCAAAACATTTAGCAGAACTTCAGTTAGATATTGTTTACCACTGCTCCCATTTCTCACCGCATGCATGTCAAGAGTGTCTACGCTCAGGTCAAAGGCCGTCAGGTTCATGGTCTCAAACACCTCCTTGAGGGTCTGACCACGGCCGCGCTCGATGTGAACGATCTCCCCCGGGTATTTCTTCATGGCTCTCTTGATGAATCGCAGCAGGTGCTTCTGATTCATGCAGGATGATGCATGTATGTGTGTGTCCACCTGTAGTTAGGACAGAGGCAGATATGACCTTGTATCTCATGAGAATGTTGTCAACTAGCAACAGTCAATGGATGTTATCAGTATAGCAGTGATAGATTGGCATTTGTTGTCTCTCGCCTTTCGTATGTTGTAGAAGTCTCTGTGTGGAACTTTCTTCTGAGCGGCCAGCTCCTTCATCTCATTCAGGAGGATGTGCATCTGGAATTTAGAGCTCAGGTACTGCAGGCGGCGGTAGCAGAAAGACTTCCTGTAAAACACCATACAGAGGAAACACAGGCGCATATTTCATGTAAAATATACACTGAGCATTTAAACAGTGACATCTGTAGACTGATGGTATCAAAGAAACACTCACACTGGGCCATTGATAATGAGGGCCATCATAACATTCATGTCTCCGATGTACTCCGTCAGGTCAGGATAGGGCAGGTCCAGTTCTGTGCTTCTGAAAAGCAGAACAGTATAAAAGTTATACAAACAGACTCACTCTTTTTTGTTTTTAATTATTATTTTAGTTATCCTGCAGGTACAAACACATACTTGTCCATGCTGGTTTCCGTGGCGTAAACGTGGACTACTCCATCAATCATCTTGCAACCATATCCTGTGTCTGCTGGCAAATTCTTGGGGTCGTGGTCATAGGGGTGCGTCTTTGAGACAGGTGGGTGGACGGGGGCATCTGGGAAAACAAGATGTTATATCAGCCATGCTATAAAAAAAACCTCTTAAAATGATAAACAATGACTTGGTAACTGCTCAGATAAAAGAGACACAGTGTAGGAGTTTTTACTACATAGTGGTCCCGAGTGACTACTGTGTTTTCATTTAAGAATTACATTTAAATTTGGAAAGTTGATTAAATTGAAAAACAGCCATTGAAGAAGTATTTCTCATAATCTTTATTGTTCAATTGTTTTGCCCACTAGTTCAGGGTGTGGAGGGGGAGATCAGTTTAGCAAGTTCTTCACTTTCTTTCTGGCGTTTCCTAGCTGTCTCAATAACAATATAACTGTATATCCATGTATATATCCATTTATGTATAGCCTGAAAGGCTCATCTTAAAGACTGTCACTTTTTCAAGCTTGAACAAGCCCAATAGTTTTGGTCCTGGAAAACCCCTTTGGAAAAAAAGGTCCGATGTTACCTTAGCCCCAGTTATATCATAAAGCAAACTTGCAGAGAGTTGAAACACTTTGCTAATGTAGTAAGTAGCTATTGTTATTATAAAGAGGGAAACCGCAGAGAGTAGAAAGACTACAGTCCAATGGAGAGACACTCAAATGTTTGGGGAAAATGCTGAATTTAGAGCTACAGCCAACGATTATTTTAATCATGGATTAATCTGCAGATTATTCTCTCAATGAATCGATTAATAGGTTTGTCAGTAAAATGTCAGAGAATAATGAATAATGGCCAGCATAATTACCCCATGCTGAAGGTGACATATTTAAATTACTTGTTTTGTCTGACTAACCAAAAAGCAAAGATATTCAGTTTCCTATCATACAAGATAAAGAAAAAGTGTTTCGAGATTTTGGGCATTTTTGTTTGAAAAATGATTATTTTTTCGTTGATCAACTAATCAAATAGTCGTTACAGCTCCAGCTGGATTAGGCTGCAAGTTTCCCTTTTGCCCCTGAGGCATCTTGTATATAAATAAACAGCCCAGTGATGCGTGCTGATGCAATCTTTCCTGGTATTCTGAGGTAAAACATGAAAAGAAACAAGATTCCTCTGCAGAACAGGGCCACATATTCTTGAAATGCTTGTAGCCTCTCTTTTGACAGGTATTCCCAGAACAAAATGGGAAGCCAAAGAAGGAGGCAGTCTAACTAAAGGCTTTTCCTATGCTACGGTATATGGAGTGACCAAAAATGCTCTCTGTCACCTCAACTTGGCTACAGTTTCAAAGTGTGATAGCTCGGCCTCTTGCCTCCACCATGTAGCTCTGTCCTTTCTGATATACACTTTCTAAATGCCATTTCTTCCCAACTGTAATAGAATATGTTTGGTGTGTACCAGCATCTACAGGGGTCTCTGCTATATCGTCATAGTCCGTCCAGAGATCCAGAGGCTTAATCCCGAGCTCCAGCAGGGCGTGAGCTGTGGTGTTACAAAAGGACTGCATGGATCGCTTTATGTACTTCTCCCGGATGAATAATGCCTTCACCACACACTTCGCAGCATCTACCAGGTCAGTGAACGGCACCTGGGAAGAAATCAATACACAGTAATGAAAATGGGAATTTAACTTGCTGGAGTTTAAGTTGAATTGCTGATGAAAACACATGAAAACACATGAAAACACATGAAAACACATGAAAACACATGAAAATCATATGAAAATCATATGAAGAAAAGCTCCTCACCCCACACTTTTCCTCTCCAGATATTGAGACCCGTTGGTACTCTCTCTCTATTGGCATTTTCCTCTCCTTAAAGCCATCATCAACAAAATCCACACTCTCTTGCTCCAATGACCTCCAAGAGAAAATGAGAGTTTAAAACAAGAGAAAGGTAGGCAGAGGCAGAACGGATAAAACCATACAGAGATGGAAAACATGTGGATATAAGCAGGAGCAGAAAAGTAAATGATGGAAAAGATAATCCAGATGTTTTTGGTTTTATAAAGTTGTAATAGCAGCTTTCACCATTGGCGCAGTTTATTGTTTGAAACAGTAGGTTTGGAAAGTATTCAGACCCCTTTCCCTTTAATAAACACAAAACACTCCATAAACAAGGCAATTGTTTTTTTACACATAAAATCCTGAAATTTCCTCATTTACCTGCATGTTCAGACTCTTATTCAGTATTTTTTAGAAACATTATAAGCTGTGATTGATGGCAGCTTTGCACACATTCAGGTTGCCAGTTTGTCCTTCAGATTATTTCATGCAGAGACAGATTGGATTAAGAGTCTGTCTACAGGTGGTTTCAGTGGTTCAGTTCTTGGAGTCTTGGTAAGACAAATGTCTTATATCACAATGATGTGATTGTGTTCCTGAAAACTCTGCATGCTTTAGAATAAAGTGTATAACCCTTTTCTAGATGCATGTCTCAAACACTGTTCGATATCTGAAAATAATGTCCACTTGATTGAATTTGCAACATGAGTTCTCTAATCAGGTTCTGGAAACAGAAATTATTGATGAAGAGTGCATCCATACTCAATTAGAAATGTCATTATAAAAGGTCTGGCAACATATGTACTGTAGATGAGGTACTTCTGTGTGTTCATTTTAATACATTTGCACATCTCGAAAAAAATGTTCAAAAATTGAGTAAAAAAAAAGAAAATAATTGTAAATTAAATAAACAAGAAGTGAACAAGTATGAATACTTTTCAAAACCTACTGTACACATAAGTTACCAGTTAGTGAGATGTCAATGTTTCTATATTATAAACTTCAATAGTAACACACAGAGCTGCCCAATGACCACGACTGTAAGAATTTCTTGAGGTTCACAGGAGATTTCATGATCAAGAAAACAGAGGAAGTCAAATCAAGACCAATGGAAAAAGCAAATACAGACTTTAGACATTCAAACTTAAGAGACTCGTTGTCTTTAGGGAAAGTAACGGCACATTCACAAGCCAACATTTAGTCAGTTTTAATCGAACTCTGGTGCGCTTCGTTTGGGCAGTTGGGCGCAATAATCGTACTCTGGTGCGGACCAAAACAACCTGTCAGAGACCGCTTGCCAGAGGGGGTCTCGGACCGTTTCCAAGTGAACCACAACGCAGGCTGCTTGTGCAGGCATTTGTTGAAATGGGCACAGGTAAATAAGAGGTTAACATGAGTAGGAGAGGACGGACCTGGACTTCTGCAGAAGTCCGATGTTTACTTGACATCTGGGCCGAAGAGAACATACAGAATATGATAAATAAAGTCCACAAAAATAGTGACGTTAATAAAGACATTCCAGATAAACTGGAGGAGAAGGGATTTGTGCGCACAGCAGATCAGTGCCGAGTCAAAGGGAAAAAACTACGACAGCAATATATCATGGTCTGCGATTCCCTGCATAGACGTGGCAGCTCTACAGACAAAAAAGATCAATTCGCTCCTTCGTACACACCTCTCTGCAAATTTTTTTTATTTATTTGGTCCTGCTTTATTTTATGTACTGTGAAACCGAACCAGACTGAATAGAAAATGAACCCAAAGTATCCATTTCACTCTAATTCGGACTAACCAAACGGACTATGGCTCGTGAAAGCGCCCTAAAAAAGCAAAAGAATAGATGTCATTTGTACATCTATCAAGTCACCAGCAGGGGGAAGATGTGGTCCATCTCAATATGCTGATAATCTGTCAGTGGTTCTGGAGGAAAAGTACTTACACCAGTCCAGAGTTCCTAAATACTTTTAGACTAGACATTTATAAGTATATAGTAAAGCTAAATAATAAAACATTCAGGTAAAAAGTTGCCATGCACATTTCTAAGAATACAAGCAAAATAGAGATGAACTGAAAGAAATTAAACAATCAAAGACAAACAAAACAAAACATACTGAAACGCAAATCTCACTCACTCTAGGTCTGCAGCACTGTCGATTTTCATGAAGTCCTGTTTGGCGCGGAGCAAGATCTCTGGCTCAAGCCTTGGCGTAATATGCAGCGGCGCAGGATAGTGAGGGCAAGGCAGGTGGCAGATGGGCATCAGAGGTAGTGAGAAGACATTAAGCACACAAAAGGAGAGAAACCAGATATATGCACAAGCACACACAGAAACAAGCACTCTCTCACACACACATACATACATACATACATACATATATATACACATACATACAAAGCATTGTGAGGTTGGCACGAACAGAAAAATCTCATCAGTGTAGTGGTCCACTAAACGATCGGTTTAGTGGTGCAGATAGCGTCAACCCTGGCAACAGAGACAGAGCCCACCTCCTTATAAAGGTCTGTGTAGAAGAGGACTGAACACCAGGACAGGTGCAATGTGCTGGCTAGCCCAGTTAGCTGATTGATGGGGTTAGTTAGTCCACAAACTGGCATGTTGGAAGCTCATAAGCATGTGTGCATGGGTCAAAGCAAGACTGTGTGTAAACGGCGGGGGGGCATGGGAGAGCTGTCTGTCTGAGATAATGTTAAGAGTTTTATTTAACTGGCTTTGTTTGTGCGGTGTGTGTTTGCATTTCCTCACTTGATGTCCTGGCTGATTTGCCTCTCTAGTCGGTGCCTTCGCTCTTCCAGCTGTTCGATGGGGCTGTCCTCCGGAAACTCATAAGGAGCGGTCCGCATCTCGCTGTCTGCCATGCTGCGTGTGAACAGCTCCTTTGTGCAAACATAAGTTATACCATTTATGGTGTCATAAAACAGGTCAACGTCCGAACACATATGGAGGCCTCTCACACAAAACCACCTGCTGCATTTTCTGCCAAAGCAGATATTGAACTGGTCTCATTCAAAATAAGAAAACATTTTAATGAACTTGTGACATAGTTTCAATTTGAGCTGCAATTGACGATTATTTTCATTGTTGATTAATCAGTTGATTGTTTTCTCGATTAATCGATTAGTTGTTTGGTCTATAAAGTGTCAGAAAATGGAGAAAAATGTTCAAATCAGTGTTTCCCAAAGCCCAAGATGACGTCCTCAAATGTCTTGTTTTGTCCACAACTCAAAGATATTCAGTTTACTGTCATAGAGGAGTAAAGAAACCAGAAAATATTCACATTTAAGAAGCTGGAATTTTGACTTTTTTTTCTTAACTCAAACTGATTAAGCGATTATCAAAATAGTTGGCGATTCATTTAATAGTTGACAACTAATCGATTAATCGTTGCAGCTCTAGTTTCTAGTCTTTACCATATTCTTGATTGTACAGGCAGGCAGTTTATTATTACTTGGGGGTTAATTCAGTAAATCAACAAAACAAAATCTTCTTGTGTTAAACTGCTAAGATATTGGAAGCTGAAATCATTCTCCAGGCAGAAGCCAGCGGGACAATATACAGATGTTTACTGATTAACTATTAAGGATTCAAACTTGCCAACATGTATTTTCTTAACTGGCAAATTCCACATTTAAACAAATCTCCAGTAACAGCTGATTAAAATGAGCTAAATGGCTGGAAAACTGGTGCTAATCAAAAGTGCTCCTAGTTTAAGTTTATTTAGATTAGCTGTACCTAAACGATCTAATGTAATCGGTCCGGCTTTGAATTCTTACCTCAGCAATCTCTTTGTACTTTTCTTCCATGGATGTTCGCAGGTCGATGGGGTAGTGTGTGATAGAAACAGGCGTCCCTGGAAGTGATCTCTGGGTCTTGAGTGGCTTGTGCCCAGATGCACCACACAGGTCTGTAGAGAGACAGAGACACAGACTTACAGTATGTAATAGTGACATATGGAGTCACACTGACTTCAGAACTGATTAATTACATTAAATACAGAGTGTTTACTTTTAGGTCCTTACAGTGCCCATTAAAGGCAGAGGCGATGGATTACCATTAACAAGTAACAAACTGCAAAGATTGAGATTTTTGAACACAATCACTGCAACATCTATACGTGTGCCACCATTCAAACATAAAACAGCCACAAACCGGCAAAAGGCTGAAAAGCCAGAAAGCAGAACAGTTATTTCATTTAAAATGCCAAGTTAGCTTCATTTGTTAAAAAAAATAAAAAAATAAAAAATAGTAGTAGTAATCTATGCACATTTTCTTAGCTATGTAAAATTTCAACAAAGTAAAAATACTTTTACGTTGTCCACTGAGTAGTATATATTTGGAGTAAGTAGGTTCCCTTTGGCCAGAGAGATTGTTACATGTTTTTTTTTCTGTATCAGGAGCCACAAAATACAATTAAAGAATCCATCTTGAACTCCACCTCTGATCCTTTTAGTGTTGCGCTGGAAAGATCAATTTTAACAATGCTGTCTCTTTTCTGTAAAGTAACATGGTGACTTGTACTAAGTTACATTTTTCTTTTACTTAACTATCACATACTGTAGATGAATTTGCTTCAGTAAAAGATCAGTAAAGTAACAATACCTCCAGTTGACTAATACATTCTTTCCACTTCTGTATGAAGCACAGTGTCTATGGAAAAGAGCCAGATGATTTTTACCAGACAAGTACAGGCTAACAAAATACTGTGTGTTGTGTTGTGTGTGCTTATGCAAAGGATTGAACAGGCCTGTAGTTTACCATGTAAATGTTTACTATTGAAACAGCTCCAAACACATCGATGACACACATATAACTTGGCCTCTTTATGGTGTCCAATTAGTCATAGTGTAAAGCCAACTGCATGAAACATCATGTGCAATGTGTAGTAATTGACCGAACTAGAGGGGGTTCAGATACACATGGACCATCTGGCTGCTTAGAGGGCTCACAGCTAATTCAATGGCAATGGGGCTAATTTATCTACAAACTTAACTATTGTTCATCATTTTACAGACTAATATGTAAAAAGTAATTTACATTTGGTTTACCAAATATTGCAACCTGTGGTGGTTTGAGTGTGGAAAACTATGATTTTAGAAAGCACAGATTCAATTCAGACTATGTGTAAACCAGTGGGCAACTCCAGGATCTGAAAAGTGAAGCAAACGTAAACTTTCATTCTTTCTAATAGCCAGCAGGGGTCGACTCCTCTGGTTGCAAAAAGAAGTCAGACTGTATAGAAGTCTATGAGAAAATGTTCATTTAGTAAATGATGGTCTCAATTAGAGTAAAATAGACCATAAAGCAGAGTATAGGAGTTGTCCATGTTTTCGTCTTACAACTTTAACCCTTTCACAGTGTGTTTTCAGTTCATGAAACTTAATTAGAATCTTTTTGGTCGCCTAAAAATGTCTTATTCAGAGATTGGTTGCACTTTGCTCCACCCTCTCGTATCACTTCTTGTTGCAAATAACCAACATGGCGACGACCAAAATAGCGAACTGGAGGCTTCAAAGCGGCAGTCCACAAACCAATGGCAGACGTCACGGTGACTACATCCACTCCTTATATACAGTCTATAGTGTACACTACAGCTTACTCATGTGACATAAGTTAACATTCATTTAGTTAAAACTATAGACTTTGGACAAACAGCTTCTAGAAGCAACTGCTTTTATCACTTTGTTTCATCTAAAACTTGAAAATCAGACAACTTAAATCTTCCACCAGTTATTACAGAAGTTGCTGTAACAAATAACTGACTTCACAGGACACAAGGCTATCGAGTGTTAGATTGAGCAATCTTTGGCCAAGAACTTCCTTTGTTTACAGCTACATGGACACCCAGTTTCCCTGCATCTAAACTGGAGATCAGTTGCAAACATTCAGTCAGAAGTTAAACAAATACAAAAAGAGCAGGGCATAACTATATTATTATGTATGAAGCTCTGGTGACAGTGGCTGCGGCTGCATCCTTGTAATATGTCCAAGAACAGAAGCCGGCTTAAGGAAGGCCAGCTGTACCAATAGATACTGTGTCACTTCAATCACACACAGACATGCACACACACTTGTTAAGAATTACCCTAACCCGCATGTACACACTGACATGTGCGTACAAACACCTGAGGTTGACACAGAGGGGCCTTCCCCACTCTAGACCTGCTGGAAACAGATGACGCCAGCTCCACTCCAGACTAAACCAAAGACAAGAGAGGAAAACCACCAAAAGACAAAATGCCTTTGTCTCCGAAGACTGAGGGACAGTGTGAGAAACATCACATTTACTGATCCTTGTGTATTTTCTAAAGACAACCACGACTTGAAGTTAAAGAGAACCATAATTTAAAAAGTACCATAGTTATGTGCACACACAGTTACTCACTCGCTCATAATAAGTCTGTGGCTTTGGGAGTGATGTGTTCACTCTCCTCTATAATTGGTGCCATTATTGGTACTGTGTCTGGCCTGTGACAATTAGTCTTTGCCATCTGCTGTCTGCCCCCAGGGCTGTGGAGTTAGGAACAGACAGAGGGTAACTCTCCACAGTATACTATAGCAGCATGACACTGGAAAAACATTTCAATATTGCACATAGGAGCTTTGAAAGATGTGAGTTACAGCTTTGCCACAATCTGCTGACAATCATATGCTCAAAGACATAAAAAGAGTGTTTGAACATACAGTACATGCATCATTAGAACCAGTATATGTAGATATACACATAGCATAAATAAACATTTTTCAAAAAGATTTCATAAATTAGATTTGCGACCACAATATGTACTGTACGGTTGAAAAATAAACTTCAGCAACACTTTCTAAATTATAGTATCTTTATGGTATTTTGTCATATCTGTACGGACATTTCTTGCTACAAACATAATGGTCAACATACAGTATACGCATATGCAAATATTTCTGCAATAAAAAAATATCAGCCTGACCAATTTATCAGATTATTATAATTTATATTTTATAATATACTATTTAGAGATTGATCATTGTTAATTTGATTGTGTTGGTTGGCTGTACTCTTTTTCTTTTCTATTTTATTATTATTAATATTATTATTATTATCATCATCATCACCCATTGGAAATAAAGGGTTTCAGAGCGCAGTGGTGCCGTTGTCGCGTTGTGTCTGAAAGGGCCTTCAGTGAGTGAGAGAAAAAGAGAGAAATGAGTACTAAGAGACAGAAATACTCAAGCAGGACAACAAATGAATGAATGAATGAATGAATGCCGATGAATACTAGTTAATACCAGAGATTCAAGTAAGTTCATGCCAGAGGGGCAAATTATTCAGTTTTCTTTCCTGTGAATTAAAAGCAAAATTAAAGTAAGCTATTTAACATAAAAATGCTGTTGCACTGTACTTATTATTTTGCAATTTTCATTCTTTAAAAGACACCATAATGCAGGAAACAAAGTCTCTGAAACTCAAATTGTTCTGTGGGAGGATTATTATTATTATTATGATTATTGTTATTTTATTTTTTCCTTTGTTATTTAGTCGTATTTGTTTGGTTATATGTTGTTTGTTTTGTCGCTGTTGTGTACATAACATTGTGTCTAACACTGTTCTGTTTCCATTTGTTTGGGACCCCCTTGAAAACGAGATGATGCATCTCGAGGGGTTTATCCTAATATAATTAATTTCATTAAAAATGCAAAGTGCACAGATACATCATGTGGATAAGACATGTCCATTTTCACATGGACAAACTTCAAGTATACACTCACACACACACACACACACACACACACACACACACAGAAACAGAGTCATCCCCAGTATGGTATCCATGTAATCTCCCTGCCTGTCCACCACAGATGACTCTTAATCCAGCACCCTCGACTCTATTTATCTCAGTGACATCATGGTAGTATATGTCTAGCGTCTAAGGATAGAGTGTGTCGAATGCTGTACACATTGTAAAGCCCCTTGAGGCAAATGATCGGGATTGAATGTGATTTGTATTGGACTCGATGAATAAAACTGACTTGACTGGTAGTAGGGAGAACAAACCTTCTACACACATACAAGTAAACACAACCACACTGGGAGAAACTCAGCAGACTACAAAATCAAAAATAAAGGAAAGCAGAAGAATGAAACTTTGAACCGCAGATTCTCTGTGTGAGTTTTGGCTCATATTCTGCTCTGATACCTCTTTCAAAAATCACTCAACTGATATGCAAAACCCACAAAAACACAGCCAAGAGACAACCATCAAAACAACAACAGAAGCACGAGAAGGTTTATGATGGGAAACTTCAAGAAAGACTCATTAGTCATAAAGGCCTGTAGGATTCATTCAGTTAAAAAGAAGTCCAAACAGCAACTAGACAGGTAATTGAAGAGTACTGTTAATTTGTCTTGACAGTGTTGTATCTAAAATTTGATATAACGCCGTCAATAAAGATAAATTTCTTCGATGTCTGGGCTATGGTGGAGTCCAACCAAAAAAAAAACTGTGAGCTTGTCCTTGAGTAATATTTCTGTGAAGCCTTGAGATAAGCACTGTTTTTGTTTTGTTTCAAACCACATTGCAGATCCAGATTGCAATGTGATTTGGCAAACAGGCTGGCCAACAAACCCAGCCTCTAGCCTCACCTCAAACCCGCTGTTTACTGTGTGAGTGTCTTGTCTATTTTTAAATGAAACGCTTCAACACTTCTATCTTCGCGTAGCCATTGTGAGTTAATTTCTTGGACCAGTGAGTAATATTGACAAAGCTCTCCCTCTCAGCTTTCTCTCACATCCCTGGGACCTGAGTCTGCACACCGCCCACATACACTACCCACCTGTTCCTTTGAACCCTACCAGAGAGACAGTCATCCAGCCGCAGCTCTATAAGGATCAATACAATCCCTCCAGCTTGTCTCGTCCTCATCCTCCCTCAGGCCGAAAGTAGCAGCAGGCATAGTGTTGGCAGTGCCAGATACTGAAGTAGTCAAAAAAACATTGTACAGTAATGTCCTTGAATATATTCCATGACCGCATCAATCTATATCAATTTGACATCTTTTATTTTCTGTAATATCATGATGTTAACTGTGTTTGGACAATAAAACTACTTTGTATGCAACAAACCTTAAGTCCCATAAGCCCCACAGTGTTGTCGAACATGTTGGGACATGTTGCTGAATCTCTGTTGGCTGTATACCTAAGTGACAAGCAGTCAACTCTTGTAGGAACATTTTATTTTATTTTGCAGTTCAGCTTTTTTTCCACGGTTGGGTTAAGGTGAGTATAGCTGCAGGGAGAAATTAACTACTGTGCTAAGCAAACAACAACCATTTATTCTCTCCTTTCTTGTTAACCACAACCACACACACCCTGACGTAACCGGTGCACATGACGGTCTCTTTTGAAATGTGCATGATCAAGTTGGACTGCATCCAATTAATTAATACTGCTGGTAAATATGTGGTTTTTCTCTGCAGCAAGAGGCAGCAAAGTCCCAACATGACCCTCTGCCCAACAGTGAATTAATTATCAAAAATAATGATATCATCATCTTCAATGCTTCTATTAAAGCAGCAGTGGGTAGAAATGGAGCAAATATTTTTTTTAAAGTTATTTTTATATAAAACGGTCACTATATCCTGACAGTAGTGTGTGAGACAGGTAATCTGAAGTAAATCATGTGCTTCGGTGTCCTCGGGTGCTCCTAAAGGCATCTGCAATATTTCACAGACCGGAGGAAAACAACCAATCAGAGCCGAGCCGGAGTCTGCCGTCTCTGAGCAGCTGTCAATCACTCGCAAACTCCAATCAAACGGTCAAACTAGGCAGAGCTGATCAAATATGAATCAATATTCTGTTACTGTAATGCCTATTTCTCACCTCAAATGTTTTCAGAAACATCTTGTAGTGAGCTGTTTAGCTGTAAAATGAGAAAGTTTGTGACCCGGCAGCCATGTTGAGATCAGTTGAGGAAATACAAAGCATCGCCCACCAACCGGAGTAAACTTTCTCATCTAGTTTTCTAAGTCTAGTTTTCTCTCAGAACACTTGAATTACAATACGCTGAAAGGTTATTATGGAAATTTTTGCCCAATGATGCCAAAAACTTGAACTGAACAAAAATGAAGTATGGCGAGAATATGGCAATATAGCTGATATTATAATCACAATATTAAAGATAATATATCACGATATGGCAAATGCATTCAAAATTACATTAAATATAATCAAGCTGACGTTCAAATTGTGTTCCACTTTTACACATAACATGATACCAGACTTCATACATGTTAAAAGATCAACTTGAAAAACTAATTTTAATACTTGATTACAGTTTGCTCTATATTATTAGCTCTGACAATAGAAAGTTGTAGAACAACAACGTAACGATCGTGTCATCACATTATGATTCTGCTGAAAATCAATGAACAATTCATATTGAAATATCGCCCAGCCCTACTCATTGTTCCACAGCTGACCATATGTTTGTGCATGTATTATTCAGACACGTAAACACACAACACAATAAGCTTGTGTGTGCCATTATCGAACCAGGAGACGAACCATTGATATTAATAATTTAAATAAAGGCTGTCTACTTACATTTGTAGTGATATCAAATACTAATGCAAACTCAAAAGGAGCCAGGGATGTCACGCAGCAGCAATGCATGATGGGCATCTTAGAATGAGAGAAACTGTTGATATGTCATAGTGTCTCATAGTACTGTGTTTTAGTTTACTTTTTGGTCTACTGCGATTGTGGTTCCAATGTTTAGAAAAGCGATTTCACTTTATTCCCTGAGAGGAAGAGTGATGACACACGCTTCAGATGTTCCTTAGCAACCACAGATGAGAATAAGCCGCTACTCTTGGTCTTCGTCTCGGAAATATATTATCAGTACTGGGGATCAGTACAAGGGAACAAACACTGCTGAGGAAATGTGCCAGCTAAAAAACTGCTGCCTGCAAATTCTTTGTAAACAGTTGGCGCATGATTTTCTTTTTTTAACTTAATGAAGGAATGCTTAAGAGAGAGAGAGACAAAAATACATTTAAATGCATGCAGAAAAACCAAGATAATTCTCAGTACTGTGGCAAATGGCCTTTAAGAGGAGACAGATAAGTCACTTGTCATTGCCATCACATACACCAACACACAAAACAGATGTCAGCTGTTCTCACAAAAACTCTGCCCTTATAAACATCAGGAAGGACAACATGTTCAGGTGGACTTTAAAAAAACGAGACCCCAGCAGTTTATCTGTCTGCTCACACAAACTGCCTGAAGAGAGTACAGTGTTGATGAAGATGCAGTTCTGAATAAGACATTTATTTTCCTCCAGCTTCAGCAACTCTGTTGCAACCACCTTTCTGATTTACTGCACACTCTTGTAGAACGTGTGCCGTACACTGTACATGTACACACACTCACAAGGATCTCAGTGATTAATATTACCGCATCATACAGGACTGTAGCAAACAGCAGCGGGGACTAGATGCCCCAAATGTTCACTCACTGCAACAGCCAGAGTCTGCAATAAACTATGGCACACACCAAGCTCTCCAAATATCAGCATCATAGCAACAGACCGACCTAAGAGATGCATGACGTATTTGTCCTCTCTCTCTCTCTCTCTCTCTCTTAAAGAAAATCCCCCGTCATTTCTAGATTTCTTCCCACAGTTTTCTACATGCTGTCAGCTTGTTCCAGCACACAGCCGACTGTGTTTACTGACACCTCATCTGTCACTGTGAGCTTGCTTGTGCAGTATTTTTGGAGTGATAAGCCTGAAAACAGAACTGCTGTAACTTCTAGTAACACAGTATTCACAGGTTCTACAGTATCTGTTCATCATTACGCAGCATAGGTTACAGTACCTCTATGTAACTGTCTTGTCCTGTTCTGTTCTCACAGTCTCCGTTACGGTCGCAGTGGCCTTGCCTGAGCTCTTGCGGGATGCTGGGACATGTAACTAGGCCTGGGACGGTGCTCGATGCTCCCTCCCCCCGCTGGCACAGTGGAAGAGACAGCAAAGAGAGAGAAGAGAGGGACAGGAATCGCTCTCTCCTAAACACAAGCTGCTCTAACACCAGGATCACACAATCCCCCTCCCTTCTATTTCTCCTTTCTATGCTTCTCCTGTTGTAACTGTCGCCACCTCCAGTGTGCTGGTGAAGCAGTTGTCTGTCTGTCTCTGTCTCTCTCTCTCTCTCTCTCTCTCTCTCTCTCTCTCTCTCTCTCTCTCTCTCTCTCTCTCTCTCTCTCTCTCTCTCTCTCTCTCTCTCTCTCTCAGCTGCTTCCTGGATTACACCGGTTTTCTGTGCATGAACAGTACAGCCTTCAAGCTCCCGGATTTAAATACTGAGTTGGAATATACCACGTGGCAGTAAAGGGGAGGGACTGGGGTGAACCACTTCTGGCTCTATTGTGCTGTAAAATGGAGGAGGCCCTGCATCTCTGGCCACTCCCACCTCTTCTCTACCTCCCACCTCTTTTTCATGATGCACCGCTTCTCTTATCTCATGAGAGCAAACCTTTAAATCATGTTATGAATACAGATATTGAGAAATAATTACTACATGTCCATTTATTGCACACAGATTCAAATATTCCTTCTTCATTCATGTAATAAAATCAGTTGATTTGCACTCTATAAATGTATTTGCCTAACATGTAGTTCTGTTTTAATTGTCTTATTGCTTAATGTTTTATTGCTATCATATGCAAATGTTTTTTATTCTGCTTGCTGTTGATGAGGCTGTGTTGATGCATCCATGCAGCGAGCCAAATTTCTCATGCAGCAAAATAAAGACTTAACTTACCACTATACTGTCACCTTAGCTCTATATACTCTACTATTTTACAAACTGTTTACACCTCTGTGTGTGTATGTATGTATGTATGCATGTATGCATGTATGCATGTATGTATGTTATAGTAGTGGGCAAATATTCTTGCTTTATGCAAATGTATGTATATATTTATTATTGGAAATCAATTAACAACACAAAACAATGACAAATATTGTCCAGAAACCTTCACAGGTACTGCATTTAGCATAAAAAATATGCTGAAATCATAACATGGTAAACTCAAGCTGTGCTATGGCACACGGATTAAATCAATATTAACATTTAATTGCCTCATAGATACATTGATGGTCTGTTGAAGGGTGCCTGGGACCCAAGATTTTCATTGCCAACGACTGCTTGCTGTAATAGTTGTGCATATGACGAATAAACAAACTTGAAACTTTTTTTCATGATTTATATCATTTTTGTGTGACGTTTAAATCAAATGTCTAAAGTGTGATTAGTTGTGTTTGTGAGGTCAACATTCATATGACTGAGCACAAGGATGCAATGGCTGTGTTTACATGCAAGTGAGCTCATTTACATGTTGCATGCCATGTTGCTTTCTGCACCGATCACATGATGCCAGTGGGAGGCTGTTTCCTTCCTCTCTCACATGACTGCTGTGCGGCACGAGGAAGGCCTGTCTGCTGTCTTTCACAGTGTGCAAGAAATCTGCTAAGCTTTTGTTTAAATGCCATTTTTAGTGAATTTTCAAAGTATCACTCAAAGACCAAAAAGCAAAGATCAAATATAGAAACACAGAGGCGCACACAAACATCAGCATGAAAGACGCACAAAAAGCGGACACAAACCAAACCAGGTACTGAATTGTGGACAGATCCTCAGTTTTGTGCAATAACATCACATACAAATGATCCAGCCTCAATGAAAATCAAGCCAACACTATAAAGTACACAAGACTCAGAGGAAACTACGCTGACAATGTTGTTCTACTGGTCTGACTCATAACTGAGAGTTTGTTTTTCATCTTTCATGCCACAGTATCCAAACTCAAGATAGTGTACTAACCCAGTTTGAAAGGCAGAGAGCTTTATGTGCCACGCCTTTGTGCCTATCAGTCTCTTAAATCTGAGATCCATCTCTGTATTTCTTAGTAACAATGAGAATATCATAGATACTAACCACAATCAACACCTACCCATCACCCACAGTTTTGGAAAAAGGTTAACCCAGATACACAATACTCTCGTTGCTCTGGCTGTGTGGCCTGTTACATGATGGACCTAAAATGTGGTGGTATGTGAGGTGTACTTTCTGTCTGCAGTGTACTAAGTGAGCAGGACGTTTACAGCTCGGCTGAGGATTAAACCACACCACAAGTAAACAATCTATTTGGAGACTTTTGCTTAAAAAAGACTTAAATCAAAAAACAACTTCATTCATTCAAAACATCAACTATTCCAGCAAACACAGAAGGGTCTTTAATACATCGAGTCAACATGTGGTTGAAAGTTTTACAAAGCTTAAAATATGATTTATGTAGCACATTTGCAACTTTCGCATTCATCTTAAATCTTAACAATATCAGTGAATGTACCTATGCCAATTTAAATTTGATAAATCTTAGTGATTAAAGTCAAAAATATAACATTTATTTTTGTGGTAGGAACTCACTCACAGGAAGACATTTGACCCCAATTTATTAGTGCCGACATGTTTAAATTGCCACTTGTATTAAAGAAGCCTATAGAGGAGCCTTTAGATGCATACTTTATGTGAACATATAGATGTGTTTAAGGGGTTTTCTACAGATGAATGCTACCCGTCACTTCAGGCTGTTAAGTTACAGCCAACTGTAGGGTAGAGGATTTAAATGACATGCAACCTATGCCAGAGTGCTTGTGGAGATTTCTCATTCATTATATTTCTGTGAACTTGTACTGTACTAGCTCAAGGCTTTTTTTTTCTTTGACTTTCTGTTCTGATCTTAAAGATTGAAATGGCATCCCTTAGGATAAATAATGATGATGAGTATGTGTTTTGCCATTGATGATATTACTTGCTTTATTGAAAACAGCCTGAGGTTTGGTGTCTTTTTCAGCCCCAGCGTGAGCTTTACTTCTATTACCTCTGTTGTTTCAACAAGTCTTTTTCCCAAGACGCTAATCAACAGAGCACGGGGGAGTAGCTGCGCACCGTTTCTGACTCCCTTTCTCCAAGAGGAACACAAGGCCCCTGTCAAGCGAACCTAATCTCTAACCCTGCACAGAAATTCCCATGTGAATAAAACAGGACAAACATTCAAACAAAATGGCTTTTCAGTATTCAGACTGATGCAGCTGGGAGTTTTTCTTCCTGAATCCATCAGAAAAGTTCTCAAAACAATAAATCCTCCCTGCAGCCCATCACACAGCAAATACACAAAAACACTGACTGCACACTGACCCATGTACACACACACACATACATGTACACGTACATGCATATACACACTGACAGTCCCACACTCCCCTGCAATCCTCTGTGATTATCCAGAGCCCTGTCTGGTCACCAAACCTCTCACCATATCTGAATATAGCAAAGAGGAACACTGTGCCACTTGACGCTGTCAACATGTCGCACACTGTACTTAGCAGTGCTCGGACATTGAAAGGGTATTATCCCGATCCTGAGACCAAAAGTGTACCATGCAGGGAACAAAAAGCCGAGGGCAATAAAAAGGAGTGTTGCTTCACAGAGATGGCTAAGTGAGGAGGCCACTGATAACACACGACCTGTTTCTATGAACTTGGATACAGACTCACATGTGCATGCACACACCATTACTGCTATCTTTATTTTGAGATACTCAAAATAAAGATAGTTGTCAACTATTAAATTAATTGCCAACCATTTTGACAATTAGTTTGAGTAATTTTTTAAGGAAAAAAAGCTTCTTGAATGTGAATATTTTCTGGTTTCTTTACTCCTCTATAACAGTAAAGTGAATATCTTTTAGTTGTGGACAAAACAAGACATTTGATGACGTCATCTTGGGCTTTGGGAAACACTGATAGACATTTTTCACCATGCTCTGTCATTTTATAGACCAAACAACTAATAATTTAATTGAGAAGATAATACAGATTAATTGACAATGATAATAATCGTTATTTGCAGCCCTAACTGTATTGTTTGTTTGGTGAAACTGACAGAATGTTATAAATGTTAGATACTGTCTACAGAAAGTCTGTATGAATTAACCGATTAATCGTTTAGTCACAACGTCAAAAAATTGTGAAATATCGTTGATCACAATTTCTCACTGCCCAACTTAAATGTCTTGTTTTGTCTGACCAACAGTTTAAGACACAAAGATATTACATTACATTGATATACAGTAGAGAAAAGCTTCATATTTGAGAAGCTGGAATCAGAGGCTGAAAGAAAAATGACTGAAAGGTTGCGGTTCTATTTTCAGGCGATTAACTAATCCGCTGATCATTTCAGCTCTCGACTTAGGCTTTATAAGGAAAGCTCAGTTTTCTCACTAAGGAGAACACTTTAGTGGTCTGATACACACAGGAATGCACAAATGCAAACACAGTGACAGGAAGAATTTGCTACTTGATATCACCTCATATCAAATAATAAAGAACAGTTTAACAGTTTTGATAATTGCAGAGAGGACTTATCAAAATAAACAGTCCGACTGAACCAATGGTTACATAAGAAGTGATAATTTATATCATCTATTGATTATAGCCCACATCTCACCCCACCCTACTCTTACAGCTCCCTGATGATCAGTAAACTGTGATGAGTGTGTGTTGAGAAGCTGTATGGATGCATCTTTTCACAATGCATTAGCGGAGATCATTAAGTGACCATGGGAGTGGTGGGCGAGCGATTCACTGACTCAATGAGGTCACAGGACAATAAAAAGCCAGTCAGGGACCAAACATCAGCTGATGCTGGTTCATCTATGATCAATGAGGTGGATTAAATGAAAATGGATCTTCATTAGGAGCCATGCTGAGAGCAGAGACAGACCAAAGCAGCATGCTTAACTGTACCTCAGCAGTGAAATACAACCCACCAGGACCATGTGTCTGTCATCCTGCAAATCACCCCGGTGAGACACAGTGTGTCCAATGGCATGATGTGGAGTCTAGCTGCTCTGGGCATGCGAGTGTGTGTGTCTTTATGTTGTGGTGACGATATTGTAGCTCTGCTGGTCATCTACTCGCCCCCAGCAACAACAGGCCCACCTGTTGGTGTTACAGCTTTCCAGGCCTTGGTTCCTGGACCTCCAAAATCCCTTTTCCAGAACTGACACACTTCCTCGGTTTCATTGGGAAGCAACAGAGCTATTCATAGCAAAAAGAAAGCCGTGGAATTTTCCACCCAAACACAGAGCAAACTGGTCCTCACTCATGTCTGACTGCAGTCAAAGACCTGAGACACTGACAACCAGCCTCTTGTTTAAAACTGAAGGTCTGACTTTACAAAGCACTTTTGTGCCAGAGACTCCCTCTAGCGGTGCAATGGAAAAGTGCAGAACTGTACTTATTAAAATGTGCTATTAAAAGAAGTTGAAAATGTTCTTAATATTCACACACTTTATCACATTTCAATCAAAACAAAGTCCCCATATAAAACACATGCCTAACTGGGTTTGCACATAATTGCACATAACTGTTTTGTGATACAAATGTCATTATTGCCATACCTTTTAGTTGTCCTAAATGTGTCTTCGATGGTTCCCTCAATGTTCTAAAGGTTAACAATAAAAAAAATTATATATTCAGTGGTGCAGCAACACTGAGGTTCTGCTTTGTCTCTCACGAAGAAAGAAATCCCACGGACACCTTTTCAGCAGGAGTAGGTAACACCTGCTTTAGCACATGCTTTAACACCCACAACCACACTGTGAGGATATGGGGCCCTGGGCAGGATCTCCTGGTGTCACAATTTCAAGTTGTGCAGGTTAAAGTCTATAGGGCAACAACGTATAGATGTGCTAATGATTCAAGAAAGAAAAGCCCCCCCAGGGTAACGTAACAGAGCCCCTCGTGACGAGGCAAGTCATGCGATACAGAATACACATGAAGACATGCCATGACAGGAACAGTATTTCTGATAAATCATCAACCAGTACAGGAGGCTAGGCAACCAGACAGCCTACAGATAGAAGGAACAGCGGGTAGAGTCAAGGTAGAGGCTAGTAAGTTAGTATCTGAGAACAGATCACAACAGACAGCGCAGCAATGACTCATGCCGAAGAGAGGAATTCCCTCCACCTCTCTGGCAGATTTTAACAGCCTCTATATATCACGTCATATAGCTCTGGCTGCAACGCTAGGGCATTACACATTCTGCTTCATGTGATGCTATGAAGGTCCAGTGGGAGAGAGCAGCCTGCAGGCAGAGACAGATTCCTGCAGCTGAGAAAACTGACGGAGTAATCGATGTTTCCGCCAGCAAATCAACACGACACTTACATAAGAGAACTGTTTCAAATGTGCAGGAGTGAAGGAGATAAGGATTTATTTTAAAAACAAACTAAACCTCCAAGATTCTTAAAAGGAAAGATGCTAGAAGTAACACAGGAAATACTGAAGGCTTCAGTTCATGACATGGATTTAACGCCAACTGCTCAAGCTGCAGCTACAGTAGATTTTTCTGCAGTGGTAAATTGGCATCAACAATGCCAACAGACTGGTGTGGTCAGATGGAAGTGCTGTAATGGGTGGCCTACATGTGGCTCTTATGACAGACTGGGAGTGCAGGGCTCAGCCAAGCGGCTAATTGAGAGGACTTAAATGACTGCATGGATGGAGAAACCTCTAAGTTATTTATTACTGCAGCAAAGACGGGCTTCCTCAGCAAATACAGTATAGTGTGTGTCAACGTGAGTTACTGCTCGAGATCTGCTGCGGCATCCCTCCAAACACTCAACATTTGTGCTGTGCTATGACACAGGAGGAAGTGGCTTCAGATTAAATCAATATTAACATTTAATTGCCTCACAGATACATTGATGGTCTAACTTTCTAGTTTCTCCCCACAGAGACCAGTTAGCATCAACTTCAAAAGGAGAGCTACGATCATTTGGCCTATATCCCATCACACTAAAAAACTAATGAAACCCCTAAGCATACCTTGTGAATAGACAATAACGTAACACTAATTAATACACTAATACACTAATTAATACACCACCATGTGACAGTAATATACAGGCCTATGGTGACAAATCCTATTAAAATGTCAATAACTTATGTCTTTATTCTAGGGCTGTCAATCGATTAAAATATTGAATCGCGATTAATGGCATGATTGTCCGTAGTTACTCGCGATTAATTGCAAATTAATCACATATTTTATCTGTTCAAAATGTACCTGAAAGGAAGATTTGTCAAGTATTTGATTCTCTTATCAACATGGGAGTGGGAAAATATGCTTGCTTTCTGCAAATGTATGTATATATTTATTACTAGAAATCAATTAACAACACAAAACTATGACAAATATTGTCCAGAAAAAAAATATGCTCAAATCATAGCATGGTAAACTTAACTTTGACAGCCCTACTTCTGACTGACAGAACTACTTCACAGTTTGACAGTTCTAAATCTAAGTCAAGTAAAGAAGCCCAATCAAAAAGGAATTAGGAAACTTAAAGTAAAAATGATTATTATTAATTGTCTGATATGAACTGTGTTGCAATTCCATTCTAATTTTGTTTAAAAAGTCCTGAAGTCATGTCACTAAAGTGATGTAAAATATACTCAATGACACTGAATCAAAACTCATTATAGTTATCACATCTGGGATGCTAGTGGAGGAATCTAACTTAAATGCAAAGGGAGGATGAAACGCAGTAAAATATACGATATATCTCCATGTGGTCAGTGCGTATTCCTCTAAATAAAAAGAATGAGATTTGGGCCAAACAGGGCTGCAACTAACGATTATTTACATTGTTGATTAATCGATTAGTTGTTTGGTCTATAAAATGTCAGAAAATGGTGAAAAATGTTGATCAGTGTTTTCAAAAGCCTAAGATGACATCCTCAACGAGATATTCAGTTTACTGTTAAAGAGGAGTAAAGAAAACAGAAGATATTCACATTCAAGAAGCTGGAATCAGAACATTTTGACTTTTTTTTCCTTTAAAAAATTACTCAAGCCTCTAATCAAAAAAATTGGTTAATAATTTAATAATTGACAACTAATCAATTAATCTTTGCAGCTCTAGTGTCAGTATTGTCGTCATGAGAAAGGTGCAGTTGTAAGATAAACATATCCCACTGCTTTGTCTAACCCAAGCTGATGAGATAAGGAGAAGCCAGTAGACACATGATAAACTGTTGTTGCTACTAGGGGAGGGCCAAGGGGCCCATTAAGGGCTGGGTAACCCTGAACATGGTTTATCTCCAACATTCAACATGAAAACTTATTAAAATACACGCTTAACAATAATAACTTTGTAATATTTTTTACATTGTTCAGTTGGTCAACCCTGGGGAAGAATTAATCAATATAATAATGAGTGCATATCTATTTGGGCAGACAACCCATATAACAACTATCTATGGGAAGCACTCTCAAAAGGCAGTTCCTATAGTGTGTTCTTTCATCAGCATGCACAATATGACAGTAAAAGCAGACTCAGGTCTATAATGTCTTTAAGTTTAGCTGTATTATAATGTATTTATTGCATTAGAGTACGTATTAATGTATTAACAGCAGCGTGTCAGTTACTGAGCAGTCAAGATTAAAGTTTAGTTTAGAGCTGACAATATTTGCCGACTAATTAACAACAATTTTAGTAATTGATTGATCATTTCAGATAATTTACCAAATCAAAACGCCAAGCATTTCTTGATTTATGCATCACCAATAACAGGGTTTTCAGCTCTGAGAACATGCAATGTGCTTTGGTCCATATATTCTGACATTTCAAACAACTAAACAATTAACTGTTTAGATTAACTCAGTTGCAGCCCCTAGTTCAGTTAAAATATTCTTGGTAGTGAACTGCATTACAGTTCCACTTAAGCAGCATGCATGCTGAATGCTAAATATACAACATCAGTCAAAGCTTCAAACAAATTAAGCCAACGTCTCAAAAAAACAAAACTGAGCAACAAACTAGAGTTGCAGTGGTTTCCACCTCTGGAAACTCAGTTTCCTCCCTTATTGCTCCAGGTGAGCAGCATGGATTCTTAAATGCCATTGCACAATCATCTGTGTCATTTTCTGACTCCCATGTAAGAGCAGAGTTGTCTTTCTATGGGACCCCCTCTCACCCACACTCACCAGGGCTGGTGGTGCTCTGCAGGCTCCCCCTCTTACGAATCGGGGATTTAGGTTTAGGCTTCCCTTGTCCATCGTTGTTGGATGAGGAGGAGGAGGTGGAGGAAGAGGATGACATCTTGCCGACTGTGCTCGTGTTACTACTGGAGCAGAACGAGTCAGAGCTGCGCAGTGGCCAGCAGAGGGAGAGAGGAGCTCTAACGCTGGAGCTCTGTCTCATGGTGGGGCAGCGGGACGGCAGGACCCATACTGGGCCAGTAGAGGCTCCTCTGCAGAGTTGGCTCCTCCTCCTCCTTGCCAGCAGCAGGTCAGCAGGCATGCCGCACAGCGACGAGCTGAAAGGCAGCCCAAGGCTTCCCCGGCTCCTACTGGGGGCCATCCTCCTTGGTCGCCCTAGCAACCAGAGCTTCCTCAAGCCGATGCAGGGAAAAACAGCCACAGAGGCTGGCATTGCGGATCAAAGTGTGTAGCCAGCATGACGTGGAGACCGACAACACCCCCGGCAGCTGAGCACCAAGGTGAGTGAAGGGCAAAAGTTTTCCACTCATCTAAAAATAGCAATTAGATAGACTAGATATCATGAGAATGAGTATTCAACCGAGAGAGAGGGATCCAGATGAACGGCAAGTGACGAAAAAAAGCCTAAGAATACAGATTGGTCCGAGTGGATAAGCACAGGAACCAGTTTAGTGTGTAAGGTGACTGGCGAACTCTCAATCTTCTTTGCTGGAAAGTTCTGAGGGGAGTCAGACAGCCTAAACACACACACAGAGCAAGGCCCGCCTGATATGATGTTTTATAAATAGTGGCAACCAATGCCCAGCAAGACTAGTAATGCAACCCGTGACGAGTAGATGCACAACTTTCTCTCATGTGGTTCCTGTAGTTTAGGTTAGGAGCATTAATTATGATTACACACTTTTACTTAAAGTGTAGTAACCACACAAGCTTCCACAAGTCAGCAGAGCCTGAAGCAAGTAAAACAAATAAAGCTGTTGTTTACTGAAAACTTGAGACTCTTTGAAGGTCCTTATTAACTACACAATGAAAAGTTGTTGTGCATCACATTAGGACATATCGTACAGACAATACAAAAATACATTTGCACCACATGTGATTGTGGTAGGCCTGCACGATTATGGCCAACATGATAATCATGATTATTCACTGATTTTAGCGACAACATATTCTATTGCACTTTCACATTAAAACAAACAGAGCACTTCCATGCTGGGCTACATCCCTGTGCTGCACGATGTTGGAGAAAATTTACAATTCAATATTTTTTTCTCCTAAATATATTTGCAATATGAAAAAATACAGGAATAATCACCCTATCCTTTGTTAGCTACATTATAAAGTTAAATGCTTCAATCTGGTGCATCTCAAGAGCAAAATTAGCAACATTAAGAGGCTAGATAAACAATGTTATGCTCTCAATTTAATCATAAACACATTGGTTGTATAGATAATATCGATACCCAATCATGTTCATTTAATTGCGGGGAGCTAAAATTGTGATCGCGATTAATATTTGATTAAATTGTGCAGCCCAAGATTGTGGTAGCTCTAATTTGGCTTTTCAAAATAATAAGCTTTTCTTAGACTCCCCATGGGCCTACACTGAATACAACCAAAATGGCTCAGTTTGAGCTTAAGGACTTTTCATGTCACAGATCAGTTTACATATATTCAAAAACTGCATCACATCTACTGTGTATTACTGAAGCTAGAGGACACTGACTATTGACTTTGCAATATTGACCTTACATTGTCTTTTGGAACTGACAGAGTAGTGAGAGCAAAAGAGCTACGAAAAAAAAATAAAAATCCCCATCTAGTGGTGTGAACATTGTATGCAGTTAGACAAAAACATGTTTGTCCCTTCTGAGCACACAACTGCTGTTCAACTCACTTTATCAAATAGTACAGACACCAGACAGCAAACATTTTATTAACATTAACACAACATTAAGGGGCTCTGCCGTAATTTGAATGCAGCTGACCATTTAGTAGGTTAAGTGTGCTAATTTTTACGCCCTGTATGCAAACGTATAGAGCACAGTCTTCACAGATAGCACTTGGTATAGACACAGTTTCAAATAAACTGTCGCTGTAGTCCATTAACTTCCCAGCACTGAAGATAACTCACAACCATTCAATCATTCATTTCCTCGACCACCGTCCTCTAATTACACTTGAACTGAAGACTAAAGAAGACACTAAAGAAGAGAATACAACTGAATTAACGTTGCAACTACAGGATTATGCTCAACATGTTTTGCCAGTAAACTGGCCTCTGGTAGAGACTGAACTTGATCAACCCTGAACAAAATGCTCAACCACTGTGCCTGAGGTCAAAACCCCAAAACACTAAAACCTACCACACTGATCTCTAAAAGTGAAACGCAATCTATAAGTTATTCTTTGTTCGAATTAGTGTGGAATTAGGCTAAAAACAAAGACTATCACAAACCTGTTCAACCTTTCTCTCAAATGAGTTTGGCAACAACATCTTTCAAAGACACATTCTGGTGGGTGACTGACAGAAATGGAAGAAGTCCAGGTTTATCTTTCCCAAGTTAAATAAGAATCTACTCTCCAGCCTTTTCTGGAATCTGACCCAGTTTTTGAGAGAGCTGACGCTCACCATCTGGTGCAGCAGCAGCAGCAAAGGGTAAAAAAACAGAGGCCTAGTTTTGTCTGAAACAAAAATCTTAACTATCTTAACAATCTTAACATGGCTATGTCACACATCCTGCTAAAACCACATTACTAACATTCTCAATGCCTTACCTGGAAACAGCAGTCAATTATGCGAGCCTGATAGCTCTTGTTAATCCTTCTCTGGTTTTCTCTTTGCCTCTTGTTTGGTTAAGCTTTCTGTCTGCACACCCTTATGCTAAAAATGAGACCACTGTGCAAATCACTGGCTGCTTCGGGATTTTTTTTCCCCCAATCCTTCAGAGCAAAGCTCATGGAATTCAGCATTTTGTTTGCAGAGAAGCCATACACCAAAAACACACAGTGCTCTCTCTTTCCATGTACACCATTTCATAGGAAATGTGAAATCTAAAACGCCATCAAACTCAACTGAATAAAAACAAATTTTCTTTAATTATTTGAAGTACACTTTGCATTCAAAGGCCGATGTTGCCAAACCTATGCATGACAAAGCAAACCAAGGATTGTTTTAGCATTTTATAAAACAGAGCTATGGCTCATCCTCCTATTAACAGCAGTGCTTCTGCTAATCACCAGGACTGATAGCAACTATTTGCAAGAACCTAACTGAACCTGAGCACTTTTACTTTTTTGTATGTTTGCTTGTTTGTTTGTTTTAAGCTTGTTTTTTTTTTTACTTAAAGCTGAAGTAGGTGAGATTGGAGCAAATATGATTAAAAAAAGTTATTTTTATAAAACGGTCGCTATATCGTGACAGTAGTACATGAAACAGGTAACCTGACAAAAATCATGTGCCTCTGTGTCCTCCGGTGCTCCTAACGGCATCTGCAAGATTTCACATACCGGAGGAAAACAAGCAGTAAGAGCTGATCTGAGGTCTGCTGTATTCTAGTACTCAGCCCTACTTATAAAGCCAATGTCAGAGTATGTAACAAGTAGGGCTGCACAATTAATAGAATATTAATCGCGATCACAATTTTGCTTCCTGCAATTAAATAAACATGATCGACTGCGATATTGATGTTAAAAATGCATGTTCTGCTCGTAGAAAACTCTGCTGCATATCAAATCAAGCCGAGCTGTTTTGGCTTCATTTTTGGGGATAGATATTATTTATACAACCAATGTGTTTCTGATTAAATTGAGAGTATAAAATTGTTTATCTAGCCTCTTATTGTTGCTAATTTTGCTGTCAGAGTGCACCAGATTGATGCATTTAACTTTATAATGTAGCTAACAAAGGGGTAGGGTGAATATTCCTGTATTTTTCAATATTGCAATATATATATATATATATATATATATATAGCAGAAAAAAATATTGCAATGTCAGTTTTTTCCAACATCGTGCAGCCCTAATTCGTACATTAGCAGGAATGTAGCACAACATGGTAGCGAAAACAGTGCTCTGTTTATTTCAATGTGAATAATGTTGTCGCTAAAATCAATGAATAATCGTGGAAAAATAATTGTGATCTCAATGTTGATCAAATTAATAGGGATTATCATTTTGGCCATAATTGTGCAGCCCTAGTAACAAGCCAATTTATCTGTTGAAAGGCCACTAAAGACAATAAAGTGCCCAAGAAAGACCTCTGACTTACTGACACAAATACAGTCAAGCAGTTTTAAGCTGCTGGAGGTAAGGTTAAATGTCCAATATTGTAAAAAGTGCGATTTTCAGGTCTTTCACATTATAAAGCAGGTTTAAGTGCTATATAAATACTCTTAAACTATCAAAACGCTCAATATACAGAGAGATACACACAGCCCATATTCAGAAATTGTGCGTTTGAAACAAGCCGTTAGGATTTCTGTCCATTTGTGATGTCACAAATACACATTATTTAGACCATTACACGGTTTTAAACATAAACATTCTAAATGTCTTTTCTGCCTTTCTGCAAATACATCATGAGACTACAGAGCTGTAGCAGATCCACCCGAGCCGCTTCAAGTGGCATTGTAAAGTTCAATTCTGCAGAACATCTTTTTCTCAGACAGCTTTTTCTGTGAAAGGAGCGAAGTGTTGGAACTCGCCACCTGATCACTGGATATCTGCTGCAAACTTTACCACCTTTAAGAGAGCAACCAAATCCTGTTTAATTCAGCGACAAACCTGTACTCATGTCTAGTTTTTACATTTTGTAGTTTTTAAATGTGTGCTTTATTGTATTTATTTTATCTATTTCTTTGTTATTATACTATTGTCTCGCACCAACAAAGCCAAAGAAAATTCCTCGTGTATACCTCTTACACCTGGCAATAAACACCTTTCTGATTCTGATTCTGATTTATTTTTCCTGTACCCATTCCTGTTTTAATCTCTTATTTCCACAAAAAGTCCCTCTAGGGAAAGGTGTTGCAAATTAGCATCCGCTATAAGCACTATGATACTGCCATCAGATAGCCGTTTTTAAGTTGTCTATGTACATTGTATTGGTCCCTATTAAATAAACCATGATTGAATTCAAATGTGTCCCAGTTTATTCCTATTGCAGTGTATGTAAATAACATCAGCTGACAGGAAGTAAACATGGACCCAAACTGTTGCCTAGCCACACAATTCCGTTGCAATTCCGTTGCAAAATGCACTAAAACGGAGCGTTTCAGACAGAGGGTGAATACAGGTGTATTCAGGCTGACAGTATGAGGAAAATAATGTTTTTTTTTTAACATTACAGCATGTAAACATGTTCTGGTAGAAACCCAAAATACAAGTATGGACCTGAAAATTAGCATAATATGGGACCTTTAAACAGCTGTCTTTTAGACCTTTCAGGCTAAACGACCCTTATTTGACATTACTTGTGTCACTGTGTTGACTTACCACCTGACATGGTTGAGGACCAGCTGGGAGCAGATCTAGTAGATTGTAGTTAACACCAGACAGCAGATGTCCTGCAGAAAACACACAGTACAGTCTGTTAAACTGACAATAGATCACCAGAGTTAGCTAACTAACTGTAAGCTGATAAGCTATCAGTTACACCTGAGACCTGACAGCCACGTTATCTCTACATATCATTAACTGTCCTGTTTACTAAAAAGTGCTTTTCGCTAATAATTATATAACTTACCGACTAGTAGTTGACAGTTCAACACGAACTCCAGTTTCCCGGCTGCTTCTTGACGTTGATATGCTGCAGTTTCCTCAAAAGAAGCACCGCCCGCTGCTGTTAATAAGGTCAAAGGTCACCAGAGGTCAAAGGTCAGCACGCACGCCCTCAAACACACAGAAATGTCTTCCTGAGGTTTTTTTCTCCTTAAGCCTTGTTTTAAATTAGTTTTGCTGTGTTTAATGTAAGAGCCAATAAACATCATAATGATAAGTGTCATTTTTACACCACAAGCTGTTCTTAAAATGAGGGATTGAACTGTAGTTTTTATTTCTCTGGGAGACCCTGGTTGTCACCAGACCTAGTAGTGGTTGAGGAAATAGATTAGATTAGATTAGATTAGATTAGATTAGATTTCCTTTATGGTCATTGTACAGGTACAACGAAATTGAGTTTGCAACTCCCCATCACATACACAATGCATAAAAAGACAGTCTATAAATACAGGGTAGGGGAGAGTGGGGTAAAATGAGCCAGTGGGTAAGTTGACCCACCCCCTGTATCTTGGCAACTGTGATTATGTTTTGTCATGTGACCATAAATTCAGGAAGTACCCATCATTTCTATCTTGCTGTGATGAAGTGAAGCACATGGGAGAAGTAGTAAGTACTTTTCTACACCAAAAACAGTTTTTTCCCATCAAAGTAAATTTTCTGCATGTCAGCAATAATGAATGTTAGGTCAAAGCAAATTTATCCAGGTCTAAAAATATATATTATACATGTTGGTGATTTACTAAAATATAACACCATGTTAATCCCTTCGCTAAAGATTAGCCTGAATTGCTAAACTGGGCCATTTTTTCCAAAATGGTAGCTATGGGGCAAAGTGAGCCAAAGGCTATGGGGTAAGTTGAGCCACTGGCTCACTAATATTCTACTATTATTCCGAGCCACTGGCTCAACTTACCCCACCATAAATTAACCAAATGAATTCTCTGATGTATAAAATGGTATTACTGTTGAGTGTTACACAACTTGGTTTGATTTTTTAATGTGTTAACCTTTATAGAAGAGGGAGATAAAGGAAGTTAAAACAGTTGGTTATAGTGGAACAGCAGAGACAAAGAGGGTCCTCACAGAGGAGGTAGAGAAGGAGCTTGCAGACCATATCAAGAAGCTGGCTGAACAGTTCCACGGCCTTACTCCAAAGAAATGCTGTGAACTGGCATTGGAATTGGCAGAAAGAACAACCTTCCTGTCCCCAACAACTGGAAAGAGCAGGGTTTAGCAGGTAGGCCTAGGTCAAACCAAAGACCAAGACGAAAATCACAGCGTACAGCAGTTCTGAGGAGAGTGTGATGCCATCCCATTTGATGACACTTCTGAGCATGAGAGTTCTAATGATGAGAGAAGTGAATCAGACATCTCAGATCTGTCAGTTGGTGACTTTGTCATAGTAAACTTTGTATCCAAAGGCAGAAGCTACCATTACATTGGCTTGGTTGAGAGCCTGGAGGGCAACGAAGTGAGTGCAAGATTTCTCAGAAGAATCCGGGGGAACACTTGACGTGAGAAGCCCACCTTTGTATTCAAGGAAAAGGATGAGGCATCTTTTCCACTGAGTGATGTGCTGACGAAGCTACCTCAACCTCAAAAGGCTGGAGGAACTGCAAGGAGGGAGCAACAGTTCATATTTCACTGCAACCTTGACGACTGGAATATTGTCAAATATTGAATGATATTTTGATTGTTCAATGGTCTTGAAACTCACAGGTGGTTTGTTCTCACAAGTTCATAACTGTGAAACTGTTTATTAACACACTTATGCTGAGGTTTAAACTTAAAAACTCAGATGTTCAGTTTACCCCACGATGGCTCAACTTACCCACTGACTCGGATCAACTTACTCCTTACCTGGGGCAAGTTGAGCCACAGGAGCACTTTTTTTGGGAAGGTCATTTTTTCCAGACAGCTTTGTGATGGATGCATGCTGATCATTTCATTTGATAGGAGAGATCCTGAATTTAAGGTTCAAGTTTTCATTCTGCTTCTGTCTCATTTTTCCTAACCTCGAGGACAGCATAAGTAAAAATTGGCTCATCTTACCCCACTCTCCCCTACTGTCTAAAGACAGCTATGAGGTGAGTGACCAGTGTCGTATGTGCAAACTGTCATAAAGGGCAGTAAAAGTAAGTAGTCAATCTAAAACAATATAAAAGACAATGATTATAATAAATAATTAAATACATAATAAATAGTATAATCAGTCGGCATGTGCAATATCATAAACAAATGCAGTTCAAAGTGCAATTGCAGTCAGGTTAACGTGCATGGTAAAATAGGCTAACTTTATTAAGATATTATATTTAAGTAGCTATACCATAATGTAAAAAAAAATACTAGGTAACACTTCGTTTTACAGGTCTGCAAATTTCATGGTAATTGGTTGATAATTAGCAAATAACCTATTTGAAATTTCTTTGGAATTACTGCCAAATTACCCCAATATTTACCTAAACAATTATAGAAAATTACCTTATTATAAACATTATTTAATAATCATATTCTGCTATTTCCCAACAGCTGGTAATTTATTTAATACATTTCCAGGAAAAGAATACAAAGTTAATTAATATGCTTTATTTCCATGTCTGCTGATAAATAGATTATAATTAGCAAATAACTTGTTTGAAATGTCTTTAAAAAACTCCCTGAATCATGACATCAGCTACCAGGTTACATTTGTGTAGACAGGAAGTCACACAATGGTGAGATTCATTCCTGATCAGAAGTGTCTTCTATTAGTTTTGGTTTTCCACCTCCGATGAAGAGCAGCGCACAGCCGCTTCTTATACCTAAGGGCCCTATTTTAACAATTATATGCTATTTTAGCATATAATTATTAACTAATGTTTTTTAACAAAGTAATTTTTGAGGTAAATATCGGGGTAATTTGGCAGTAATTCCAAAGAAATTTTAAATCGGTTACTTTCTAACTTGCTATGACCTAATTACCATGAAATTTGCGAACCTGTAAAATGAAGTGTCAGCCAATACTATTACAAGTAAAAGTCCCCAGTCTGCAGAAGTTAAACTGCATATTAAACAAAAATTATATTATTTGGTTCATATTACTGATTCATTAACGTGTAAGCATAATTTTAACCTTGTAGTTGGTCGAGGTGGAGCTAATTTTACCTGTTTTATATAATCTTGGAGAGTTTAATTCACTGCACAACAATGATTAATGTATCTGTATGCCTAATGAGGATTTTTAAAACCTGCAATAAATGGTGTAGAATAAAAGTAGTGGATTGAAAAGTACAATATTCCCCTCTGAAATTTAGTGGAGTAGAGGTAGAAAGTGTCAGAAAAATGGATTTACTCAGGTAAATTAAAAGTAACTCAAAGTTGTACCTAAATACATTACCACTGACCAGATCCCACTTGTTAATTAAATACAATACACCAGTTTTTAAGAAGTAAAATATCTGTAAAAGGCTTTATATATAGACTACTATAGTTGGTGTATTCCACTGAAGCAACAAACAGGCTATATATTTGAACCTTATTAAAACCAACAGATAAGATCTATAATAATTTAATATCCTGTTATAATATGATGTTGAGATATTCAGTGGTACTGTACAAAGTTTTCACTCTTCATTTTATTAATTAATTAACTTAGTGTTGAAAAGGCTCATACTAACATAATCACTATTAAACTAATATGTTGTATATAAGGAACAGAACAATCATTTAAATATACTAAAAGTTTACTGTGTTAGAAATCTCATTATTCATATATTAGTAGCTGCAAATGTTGGAATAATTTTTGCCTTTTTGTGTTTGTAATAGTCACCTTTATTCTGCCTGTGTGTCTTTTTTCAGATCTCTCCTCCAAAGCAATGTGCCTGGAAAGTTGGTGGAAACAAAGACGTCCTATTGTTGTTTTTCTTGCGCAGGATAACAGTTGTGACCTTCTTGTCCAGCTGCTTTCACTTCTTTGTGATAACAACAGCTGCAGGAAACATCTGGAGTCACCATTTGTTCAGTGAAAGTGTTGCCCTGTGACAGTTACAACAGAAATAAGATTGTGAGTGAACAGCTTTACAGTGGCAGCAGAATACGTTGAGGAGGACTGCCATTCAGGATCTACCAAAAATGTTAAGTTGAAACCAAATCTTGCCTTGGCTCAACAGCAGTACACAGTATAACCACTTCACAGGGCCGTATGGTGGCCAAAGACACAACTCCAGAAGAATACTAATGTTGCTTCATGTATGCTGGATATGAAAATCGGCAGCTGTTTGCTGAGATATTCATCATAACAACTTTATAATATGACGATATGTCAGTTTTCATGTAGTTCCACTGCCCCCAAGTGGCAAGGAAAAGGATTACTGCAGCTTTAAGCTTGTACAGGATCCATATAGGTCTTTTTAATGCTCCAGATCTTTGTTCCTTAATAAACTGATGCATTATCAACACATCTCACTTTCTTCTTTCACCTCCTCTTAGAGCTCTTGTGCATGCCGACACTTTCCAGAAAAATGGTTCATTATATTCCTCTAGCTAAATGTACTTTGCCCTCTTGGCACTCAGTCAGTACATTCTTCCTAATGCTTGCTTATTTGGCTGATCTAGCTATCACGTACAGTTATACATGTTCTCCACATTTTACTTTAACCTGAAATAAATGTCTCTTTGATTAGCAACTTGAGTTGTTCTTGTATTTGGATGTTTTTCTGTTTCCAGCTGGCTTTAGTCTTGACACATACAGTACATGAAAAGTGCATTTTCAACAATAGTTTAGATTTGCTTTGCATTTCTTTGGTCCCAAACTATCACGCTAGATTGATTTTATTGTAAACAACTGTAACTGGGGCTGTCAGCGTCAGTATCATATCAATACCACGTTACATTTCTTTTTTAAAAGCACAGTAATCAATTTGCGGTTACTTTTGAAAAAACAGAAAAAGGTCATGTTAATGCAAGGATAAACGTCATAAAGTTTAAATATAGATATTAAAGGTCAAGTGTGTAGGATCTGGCGGTATCTAGCGGTGAGGTTGCAAATTGCAACCAACTGAAGAGTCTCCCGTGTGCCAAGCGTGTAGAAGAACTACGATGGCCGAGGTCAAAACACGAATGGCCCTCTCTATAGCTAGTTATTGTAAGAGTAGAGTGCGTAGAGTGTGTTTGTACGTGAGTGATGAAGCAAGAGAGAGAGAGAGTGGCAGCGACAGCAGTGTGTCACGCTATCGGCACCGGCCCAAACAGGAAAAGTTAAGTGTTTGGTTTGTCCGTTCTGGGCTACTGTAGAAACATGGCGGTGCTACATGGTGGACTCCATGAAGAGAACCCGCTCCCTATGTAGATATAAACGACTCATTCTAAGGTAACGAAAACACAACGATTCTTATTTTCATGTGATTATACACTAAAGAAAACATAATTATTCATATATTACATGTCTACCAATAGATTCCCCTAACTGTTACACACTGTTCCTTTAAGGTAAAGCAAGCCAAGATGAACAAGAAACAATCAAAGGTCATTCTAAACAGCAGACTAGAGAGCTGAGAGTTATTTCAGTTTACAGTTTGAGATACTCACACAAGCGATCCAGAGAGTGTGAAAAAAAATAACAAAAACGTCAGCTCTGGTTTAGTCTAGAGAAATTTATTTTAAGAAGTCTCAGATAAGGGTGTCTTGTTGGATTCCCAATAGAGCACGCTCCTCCTCCCGCCCACCAAAGCACTGAGAAATGTCACTAGGTAATAATTGCCATGGGGATGGCAGATCCTGGCGAAGCTGGGGGCGGTTTGACTGAGGTCCATCGTTGAGGTGTGAGGCCTGTCGCGCACCAACAGAAACACAGCATCTATCTATCTATCTATCTATTCTGATGAAGGTCATACCACTGGCTTTGGCCTTTAGAAGTTTAAATGTTACCTTAAGGTCAAAGTGTTTGAACTGTATCCTCCCTCCCCCTCCTCTTTGCAATGGAGTATCAAAGCAAAGCAGAGAGATTAAGCCACACACACTGAGATGTTGAGTAAAATAAGATGTATGTATTTGTATTTGTGACAGCAGCCCCATAACGTTGGTGAAATGATGAGAAAGCATCCAAAATGTTTTACAAACATAGAAACTCTTTATTACAACAGCATCTCTCACTCAAGTTTTAGCCGTGTATTTTTCTAAAACACATTCATATCATTGCAGTACAGTGGAAGTCATTCTTTTATTTTTATCACAGCATAAAAAACAATCTCTGAACAAGTGAAAATCCTAACACAAACGTTCAACATCATCATTCACAGTTTGGGATATTTAGACGTGATGAAAAGAAGCTCGACAAGCTTTGGATTTTGGATTGGCATCGTCACTCAAAAAATATCTTAAAAACCCTGTATCCACATTACATAAGAAAGCAATTTCAAACATTTCCACATATAGTTTTGTCATATTTTTCCCTAACAGTTTGCTATAAAATACTACTTCACCTCATCATGAAAAACCTAGCAAAGTCTGCACCCTCATTTCTAATAAATCACACCTGCTTTAGTCTCCTTGCAACGTTAGAATAAAATGTGCAGTAGTCATACTTGACATGGAACTGTGCAGGACTGTCAAATAATGTTTTTTTCCTGCATGTGAGGTACTGTAAAAACCCTGATGAGCAGGGTAGTCAAACTTAATGCATTCTCCTTACGGGATAAAAAAAAAAAATCTCCACAGCTGAAAAACAAACAAAAAAGGCAGTTACTGCACTCACTAATAAAAAGAAAAATGGGCATGCTGAGTGATACACAAAACCCAAACTCACAGTTTTACTAAACATAACATACAATTTAGTACATTTAACAAATGTCAGAAATAGAATCATATTCGAACGTAAATGCAGTGCATCAAGAGAATACTGATTTTTAAGGTCTATATCCAAATACACTGATAAATACATCACATGGCAGAAAGCTGGGTGATGAGTTATAAAGTCAACCTAAACTGAGTTGAGATTAGGAAATAAAAAGATGTGTTTGGACAAGCACCAAAGAAAGGAGAACAAAAATTCAGGTGGTTATCTGTAAACAACTTTTCCATGAGAGTTAGGCCACAATATGTACGCCTCCTAATCGATTCTAATCGGATTGGCATGAGGGTTAACAGTGGCATTATCATTGATGAAAGCACAGCTACCAATCAAAAGTGACAGTAGTGCTTTTCCCTCAACGGATCCCTTAAATACTCATACTTTTGTGTATTTTATTGCTGTCTTCTTCGACATAACTTCAAGAATAATCATCTTAACAGAGTCTCAAAAATGATTGATTTGGCAGTTACAATTACAGTATCAGTTGGTGTGTGTGGTACCGTTTAATCCTCATTCCTGAATACCAAAAGTAATTCGTCCAATAGCAGAGCTTCACCGCACAATGGTGAAGTAATTAATTGAGAGGGTGCCGGTGTATTTCAGTGCTCCCTAAATTGAAAATTCTGAAAACATGAATTAATTTACCTTCATAGAATCAAACATATAATTAATGCTATTTTTTATCTTTAAAAAAAGGCTTTACACCAATACTGCAGTAGTCATAAAAGTAATTTACTGTACAGAGCTGAGCGGTTGTGTGGAAGGCCATTTTTGCCATTTTTACTGTAAAATCTAGCAGTAATTTCCCTGTTCACAAGCAACAGTTTGAAATGCATCTCAAAAAACTGCATTTAATCATGTGACTGTTTACTGTAAGGATGAAATCTGATGAGGCAAAGTGCAATGATTCAAAGATACAATTTAAAGTCATTTAAATGAACTGTTGGACAGCTGTCAGTAGAAATAGAGAAACGTGTTTTCACTAAAATAACTCCTGAAACAGTTTATATCTCAATGACATTTAAAAACTTAATTGTCTGTATATATATGGTTGTTTTTCGCCTGTTCAGTCTCAATAAACTCTGAAGTCTCCTCTGCGATTTGTCCAGGGATACGGAAATCTATCGGTATGGGCTGTGCTGGCTCCGGCGATTGGGGCTGAGCCACGGGGCAGCAGGCCTCCCCTTTAGGGCTGGAGGTGCTGTGAGAGTTTTGAGGATCCAAGTTGCAGCCGGTGCCCTGAAGAAACTGAAGGAAATTCTCCTCTATGGATCCTTCGCGGCTGGGCAGTCTGTCCTCCGCCTCGACACCTGCTCGGCGAAACAGGCAAGGCAGGTGCTTGCCCAGCTCCTCCCGGATCTGTCTGTTGAGGCAGCCGTAGAAGAAGGGATTGGAGGTGAAGCAGAAGTAGCCGATCCAGGTGACCACCTCCTCCAGAGATGCTAGTGTGGCCGGAGGGCTGGCAGCCAGAGCTGAATACAGGTGGAAAGTAAAGTAGGGCAGCCAGCAACAGAGGAATTGTCCACCTACTGCTGCCAACACTGCTGCTGCCTTTCCTCCCCCAAAGGGACGCTGCGGAGTGGCTCTGCCTGTCCCGGTCCCCGTCCCAGAGCTGGTAACCATCGTGGAGCGGCTGCTGAGGGATTCTGACCGCTGGCGCCGAGGCGTGTCCATCCAGGTAGGCAGAGGCCCGTGGTGCATGGCTGCTACTCGAGCCACTTTGAACATATTGCAGTACACAACAAGAATGACCATGAGTGGACACAGGAAATACACCAGAGTAAACAGGGCCATGAAGGCCATGCGGTTTGACCCCCCACCCGTCCAGTGTAGTGAGCAGCGCCTGTGACCCTGAGCAGGTGGAGATGGGACTGCCCCACCTCCTCCTCCCCCGACCCCACTACTCTCCAGGAGAGGCGCTCTTCCACCTTGCAGGAACCAAGCGAGCAGCGGCAGAGCAGACATGGCCAGGGCTTTGACCCATATTCCCACCAGCACCGACGCTACCAGGCCAACAGTCATCTTTACTTCATAGCGCATGGGGTGTATGATGTAGTAATAACGCTCCACATTGATGACAGAGATGGAGAGGATGGCAGCGCTAACCAGGCACACACTGAGAAAGAGGTAGCTCCGGCACAGGGCCTCCCCGAAGAAGGCTCGGCTTGAGAGCATGCCGAGGGGCATTAGCACCAGAGCCGCCAGCAGGTCCACCACGCACAGGTGGAAGACGAAGGCAAACTTGTGGAGCTGCGGGGCCTTGGCGATGACCGTCATGACGGCCACATTCCCAACCACAGCCAGCAGATCCATGAGCAGCATGGCCAGCAGGGCTAGCGACTGGGACAGGGCCCAGCCCTCGGGCAGATAGGAGGCAGACATGTTGGACATGAGCTGTGGAGGCGGTTGGGAGGAGTTCCACATCGGCTCCATTGAAGGGTGGGGTGAAGCAGGCAGGCAGGAGCAGTCACAGGCCCATCACCCATCCTTCAAAGCCAGGAAGTACGGCCAGAAAGCAGCGGCTTGAAAATGAGGTCAAAAGCTGCCTTGTATAGTCCGGAAGATGATGCTGCGATCGACAGGAGGTTCAGATTTTATGATTCCTGTCCATTTAGAAAGTCTTCATGTCTGCCGTCAGTCACAGCCCACCCTGAAAACAAGAGAGAAAGAAGACAAAAGGTCAATGTGGGTAAATTTTTAGTAACATGCTGAGGAAAATGAAGGGGTGAAACAATTTGAATATAAAGCATCACGCAAAAGAGTTGAGCCACTTGAACAGATTATAGTTCATCAATCTGCAACCAAATAATGATGCTGTGATGTGTATGATCATAATGATCCTAAAGGATTTTGGACCACCTTCTTTACACTTTTAATTAATATTATGGTAAAAAGGTCAAAGATAAATCTAGTCTGCTCCTTTGCTGAGTAGCTGGTGATGAATACTTTTCAAGCGCACATCCTGTCAATGCACGAATGCATGCTAATTCCCCAAAACCAATCCCATCAACAAATAGGTGACAGCCCTTTTCCATCACATCTACACCTGCTGTGAGCTCTCGTTGAATATGCATACCCCCCAGGCTCTAAACTGATTGTGTATGGATAAAAAAAAACACAACATGTGTACATGTACTACAATAGCATGTCTGCCACTAAAGAACCCACTTAGTATGAGTGAATTTAGTGTTTCAAATGGGAAAACTTGAGGGTATTCATAGGTTGCAGAGGCTGTCTGCATATTAACTATTACAGACAACAAACAGACATGGGTGGGTGCTGCTATAAGTATGTGTCAGATCAAGGAAATCCAGTTGCTTACTGCTATGAATGCTCTGTGTCACAGATGTAACAAAAGCCCGGGATGATCTGCCTCCTGTCTGCAGTGATAACAGTACGAATGAGGCTAAAAATTGAGCTCTAACCTCCCTCATCACCTATGAATGACTGCCCTCAGTGAGCAACGTCTCTAAATCACACATAGGGGGTACTCCCAATTCAGTTTAACCCTCCTGCCTGGGTTAGTCATGTCTTACCGCCTACTCATTTATGTATTAATCATTAATGCATTACACCCACTGTATACATCAAGGCCCACATTCTATACATCACATCACAGTTGAATTGTATGTATGGTTGCACTGAGCAGTATTTAATCAGCAGATTAGAAGAAGAGGGTGAGAGCAAGCGAGAAGATGTGGTGAGAATCAGGGAGCAGAGAGAGAGAGAGAGCATCATGTACCTGAATCAGAGTATTTCCTGATGCAAGCTGTCTGCTGCTTTTTGGTCTCTGAGGATGAAAACCTAGTGTAGCTCCCACTGCTGAGGTACACAGTGGATATCAGTCATTGCACCTTGTGGATGCTGTTGAGGTACCTCCCACTGCACGAGCCTGTTCCTCTTCCCATCCCTTGATCTGCCCTGTGCATCCTCCTCCCTGGATGACTTGAGCTGTGGCAGCAGCAGAGGTTTTTCTCAAGCGATGCTGATGTAAATGCATGCAAAGAGACAGCAGCTCACTCTCTGCTTTCCCCCTCCACTCACACACAGTGACTGCAGAGATGGAGCAGGAGGCAGAGAGAAACAGGACCAGAGCTGCTACTGTCTCCACAGGGTCCTAGTGTCCTCACTGAAGTGTTAAATATTACCTTCAGAAATTAGGAACTGAATATGATGGTGGGGGACTGTTATGTTCTCGCTGTAGTTATTAGCATTGTAAACTGATTTTTCAGGGAGGTACGAGAGATGAAATTATAGCGTTAGTCTCAAAAACGACTGTAATATGAATATATCAGTATACGTCAACAACTATCAGACTGTCATGTACGTTTGTACAGACATTCACCATCCTCAGAGGATGAATCAAATGAGTTTGGTGATCTAAAGTTTCCTATATTAAAGGGCTAGTATGTGGGATTTAAGGAGATCTAGTAGCAGAAATAGAATCTAATATTCATTACTATGTTTTCATTAGTGTATAATCACCTGAAACTAAGAATTGTTGTGTTTTCGTTAGCTTAGAATGAGCCCTTCATATCTACATAGGGAGCGGGTCCTCTTCACGGAGTCCGTCATGCTGCTCCACCATGTTTCTACAGTAGCACAGATCGGCCAAACCAAACACTGGCTCTAGAGAGAGCCTGTTGTGTTTTTAAAGTTACCTGAAGTTCACCGTAGTTCTCCGACACGCTTGGAAAGGGAGGAGTGAGCAGAGTTTTCAGTTGGTTGCAATCTGCAACCACACCACTGGATGCCACTAAATCCCACACACTGCTCCTTTAAGTGTACTGTATAAAATGATATATAATAGCTAATACTTTGAAGCTCGTATATTATAAGTATCTATAAGTATTCCTCTAATTCCACAACCAGGTGAGCATCTGTACTTGCCTAACACTTCAGTTTATGACAGGATACCTTTCAAAACAAGACCAAATTCTTGGCAACTTTAGCTGTATAGGCTACTTAAATTATATCGTACTAACGTGCTAAATGCCGGTCTGTTACACTAAATGTCACATCCATGGTTAGAGTGCAACCATGCTAACGTTCCCTCAGCCCTATGTTGGTGACTGCTGCAACACGTTGTCATCCCAACTCGTCACATACTGACGGTTTGTCAAACTCCTCGGCATCACTTTTCAGTCGCAGTAAACACGTGCTTAACGTTGTGAATTAAACAAACACACTTGCTTAGTTTTAGACATCAAAAACACTTAGTTAGGTTTAGGAAAAAAAAAACAGGTTGGGCTTAAAATTACTACATTTGTAAAGTGAAAATGTGACTTGATGTTGTGAACACTGGACACGAACGAACAGCTGATGAATGGGCTGGTGTGTTGGATTGGTTAGGTTTAGGCATGACGTACTGAAGGAACGTAGATGTGCTCCCTGTAGGCCTACACATACAAACTAAATCTTCACATCATCATACATGCAGTGATTGTTATGCAAACATGCCAACAGTGTGTTGACATTAACAGGTTAGCATGCTGATGAGACCCTAACAGGGCTGTAACCAGGCAGTTAGCATGTTAGTTTGCTAATTTTACTTCTCAGCTCAAAACACAGCTGCTGCTCAGCATAAGAACATCTGAAATCTGAGCCAAATCTAACAATACAGAGCTAAGCCTGTCAGTCTACAGAGGATTTTTGATGGGGGTTACTAGGGTTTTACCCTAGTACCAAGGATCTAAGAATAGTAAAAGTATTTTCTGGTGTATAATGAGCATTACAGGCTAGTAGGGCTACTAGCACGGCCGTGAACTTTTAGTTTTGTTTTACATATGAGGGTGAATGTTTAAACGCTTAACAGATGACCTCCAAGTGACCTTACTCAATAATAGGAATGTGCACAGTGCATGATAACTCACCCTCATATCTAATCCCTTATTTCTTCCTCCTCTCCCGGTTTATTTATATTTGTCAGTTGGTAATGATTTGGGTTGTAATTTCATGGATTTAAGTGCCCTCCAGTACAAGATTTACTGACACAGTGAGGCATTGATTAGGCCAGGCCTCAGCCTCCACCATCCCAGCTTCTCAAACTGGGGCTCCTGTTGCCACGGTGATCTTTTCATATACAGTCCATCTCATTGCTCTGTCAGCGGAGGACAATGAAATCTGGGCTATTATGGGTAAGGCTACTCTTCTGAAGGAGCAAGCATGGAGCTGCTAAGTCCGAGGTGTTTTTCATTTGCATTTGTAAGGTTAACACATAACATTTGCATTTCACAGAAATCCCATCTTGCACTCTTTTGCAATTAAAAAGCATGTTTTAACTTGCAGCACCTCAGGAATTGATTAATTAATGTAGTTCACTAATAGCCTCATTATAATAATGCCACTGGTTAAGTCACCGTGAGAACTGAAGTCTTAATATCATACAGTTTGTTGCTTTCAGCCCACAAATCAGTGAACTTACTTGAATAATGTGGAAAAAGGGCACTTGTTACTTATATTTGGGAACTATTGAATAACAGCGGTATTAAAGTTAGAATATTTTTACCACTTGTAGGTATTCTAATATATTCTTTATAGTGTGTATTCTATAGATATTGATCTCTAGTGTTGATATCTATATTTACTGTGTATTTCCTGTGCAATGCCTGGATAACCTGCTGCTGTAACACAAACATTTCCCAATTTGAGATCTATCTATCTATCCACCATCCATCAATCCAATGCTGCATACTGAGCTGCAATGATTAGTTGATGCGTCTATCGACAAAAAATTAATATGCAAATATTTTGAAAATTGCTTGTTTGAGTCATCAAGTCAAGTCAATTTTATTTGCATAATCCAAAATCACAAATTTGCATCAGAGGGCATAAAAAATGCCAAATATTCTAGCTCCTCAAATATGAGGATTTCTGCTTTTCTCTGTCTCTTGTGATAGTAAAGTGAATATCTTTGCATTTTGGACATTTTTAACTTTCAGCCCGGGTAAAATTGTGATGGGCATTTTTCACTATTTCTGACTAATTGATTGATTAATCAAGAAAATAAATCGGCATATTAATCAATAGTGAAAATAACAGTTGCAGCCTTATCACCAAGCAGCTCTTCACCATTGTAAATTATTATTTAACACTTTTTAAAATAGCATTTTTGTCCTCAATCTCACACTCCAAATACCTTTTACTCTAAAATATCACACTGTAGGAGATAAGCATCACCACTTTTTGTATTCAGATTCCTCTATTTTGAATTCGCATCACCTATAGTAACCCATGATCTTTCAAACCTGGCCGATTAGACGCTAACGACGTCATCCGTCTCTCCCTGTCAATACCTCAAACACGCCTGGACAGCAGAACATAAGAAAAACACGATGCAGTTGGGTGGAGATATTTAATGGACAGCGATTACTACCGTTGTCATGGTGAAGATGTATCAAGATGTCTGGCAACACACCGAGGGGAGATGGGAAAAACATACACATGCTTGTGTAACACATAACGCCTCTCAAACAGTAAAACAACAATACAAGAATGTGGTGTGGTTCTGTGTGAGTGTATCTGTCTGTTTTCATCTGTATTCAGGCATGTACACCTGAGTGTGTGTGTGTGTGTGTGTGTGTGTGTGTGTGTGTGTGTGTGTGTGTGTGTGTGTGTGTGTGTGTGTGTGCGTGTGTGTGTGTGTGTGTGTGTGTGTGTGTGTGTGTGTGTGTGTATCAGGTGTTGACTCATGACAAAAATAGCAGAGTCTTGCTCGGCTGGCAGCACCAATCGCTGCCACCACAAATACAATGGTTTCCATGGCAACCTTGAAAATAGACTCCACATTCGCACTCAGAAATAGCAAAGGACGCCGCACTAACCCCAGAGAGCTCCCACTGCCAATAATAACTACCCATAGATACGGACGCACGGATATCAGCTGCACTCAGAAATAAAATAATACCACCACATTCACCAAAACATGATTACGGCAACCTACACAAACAATCAACTCAAATTCAAATGCACATTTAGCACCGAGGGGATGGGAGAACATTAAGCAGCTCTGTGTTTAATAACATCCAAGCAAAAAGCACAAAGAGGCTGTTCAGTCAAAGCTCGACAACACCTGACTGAAGGACAGATTCTTTACAACAGTCTAACACACCACACTAACAAGCATCTGTCACATCCTAGTTTCAGATATATTGTATATGTTGGAGTGATGTTAGAGGAGATGAAGGGTTAGAAGTTGGGTTGGAAGGTTTATATCACAGCAGACAGTGACTGTATCTGAGGTAGAGTCATATCTTGTTGGTTTTATTCTGCTTCCAGTGAACATCCACCAGTATGGAGCTTTACGTATTGTTTGGCATTAGGAAGTATGTTGGGCATTATGAGTCATCCATAACAAGGATGTTGTTGTTTTTTCTGAATCACTGAGCCGCAGTAATGGTTTCCATTGGAACCAGTATACATAGAATTATATCCAGGCAGGTAGCTGCTATGATGTGAATGAATGTTTTTCATCAGTTGCATTAATGAATGTTTTTGGTATGGTGATGTGGTTCCCTCTGTAACTACACAAATAGACAACAGCTATTTTGACATGTCATTGCAGGGTAAACACAGGTGTAATTAATAACATTAACCATAATAATTTGATCAATTGCACGTTTATTTACTCTGCTAGGACATGTGAAAATTAGGCTACGATCCAAATGACATTTTTTATTTTTACTTTTAGTAAAAAGTACGTACTGTAGCATGCAGTATGCATACAACTGGGACACATGGTGCCTTCAAATGAAACTCGTGAGCTCGTGTTTACAACATGGGAAGTCGTGCACACAATATGCGTGGCGTTCAAGTGATTAAGTCGTGAAGAACACCGCTGCTAAGCAACGGCAATATTAACATTACTGTCGTCACCTAGAAGCCACAGAGGCTGGGTAACAATGCAGGAAATGCAAAGGCATAATGACAGAGGAAAAAGATGAGGCCGTTGGGAATATCAACATTTTCCTCAAACATATTATAAAATTACAAAGAATTACAATATACGACTAAAAATACAATATATTTATATTCACTTATTATTCATCGAAAAATTAACTTCAATGGCCTCCGTCATTTCTGACAATGTCAACAAACACGTCACAACTTGTGAACTCAGAGCTTTCAGAAACGTTCTACTTATGACGTCGTGAATATGTCTGAGGAAAATGTTGATATTCCCAACAGCCTAATCCTTTCCCACTTTCATTATGCCTTTGCATTTCCTGCATTATGCTACCCACCTGCTAAATTGTTAGCCTCTGGGGGTGGGGGATGACAGGTGAGCGGGACTGACGAGGGAGTCTGAGGGCATCTGGTGGACGGTTAGAGGGTGGCAGGTCGGGAGTAAGAGGAGGGGACATGGCCTTTTGTCATAAATAAAGTGAGTCCAAGTGATTGATAAATGTGCGTGATTTGTTTGGTTTGTTCACAGTCAGGGTCAATAATAGTATACAGTTTCCAGGGCGGAAGAGATTTGTTGTAAGTGTTGAACTAAAAGCAGATGTCATATTTCAACCATGTCTCTGTTCATCTGCCTCAACTTATGTTCCAACAAAATGCACGAGGGCACCTTTGTCACAATGAGACTGCAGTCTTTAGAAGCAAAAATGAGTGTAGGAAGAAACATAGCATGACAATTATTTGTTCATTTCTAAAGAAATTCATCGTCTCTGTAACACTTTACAATAAGGTACACAGCATCTCATTAGACGTTCTTCTTAGTCTGTTAATCATTGCTGTCATGAAGTCTTGAAAACAGATCTTTTACTTCAGTCCATGTTTAAGATCCAGTGATGTTCTGGGTTTTTACTCAGCAAAGTTTCAAACGTGCCTCTTGAAGAGGCCCCTGAACATGTCGGCTATGCCAGATGGTGGCAGTGTGTCCACTATATTGTGCTGGTGGTACAGTGGCTGCCTGCTTCACCCACTGTAACACAGATTATAGTAATATGTTTAAGAACTGTTTTGGTATTGCATTATCTTATAACCACTTCCACTTATTCACATTAACAAGCTCAACTGAACATGCATGTACCTAAACACAACAGTGCAAGACCAATTCCTCTAAATAAACAGGTAATACTGACACAGGAACATCATACACACACACACGACTGCCTTTTTACAACAATAAAACTAGGATTTTACAGTTGGGGTTTGGTGCAGCATTGGATGAATAAAGAAAATCTAACCCTCTTAAAAAAAAATGTCTAGTTCAGCTCGTAGTAAGATCATGTTTTGTGTTTGGGTGACTGTCGGCGAGGGCTGGAGTCTCGGGACACTCAAGTATCAGACGTGAAGGAACCAGAATTAGGGACAGAGTTGGATATTTTCACCCAAAAAGGACCTTGTTTTAGATGAACTTCCCCTTTCTTATCAAATGATATATCTGCATTAAATACACAAACAAAGGGAGATGCATGACAAACAGCATTGCACATGCATTTACTCACTGTAATTATCATCAACTCAAAGCTAGATAATACTTAAACACAAACAATATTCCAGTTAACATGAGAATTGACTCATAAAGTGATCACATGGTGTAATCAAAGTAACAAACCTTAAAGAATAACTCACTTTGGTCACACTGGGTGAAACAGGGGGTCCAGTCTGGCCGGTAGCAGGACAAACAGAGACATGTTCTTCCTCCTCCCCTCCTATGTTCTTGTTCTTGTGTTTTTTTCCACACAGAGAGAGATTTATCTCTGGGATTTGTTTATCTATTCTCTCTCGCTGGCTTTGAATGAATTTCACTTTGTGATGATGCGATACATCTGAAACATTAATTACTATTGATCCTTCAGTGAGGAAAATGAGCCTGCATTCTTTTCTTTCTTTTTTTTTTATCTGCAGTGACTTTCAGAGAAGATATTAAGAAAGAGTTTGATGACCAAATATGCTACAAGCACAAAACATATGCATGCTCTTTGAGCTCTAATATCTGTGTTGTTTCAATTCAGTGTAAGAGTAAATATTAGGGATGCACCAATCCAACTTTTTCACTCCCTATACCGATAGTGATACCTGGGCTTTTGGTCCCATTGTCCCGAGCCATATAAACACATATGCTCCAAATATAGTCCAAAAACAAGAAATACTTAACCATTAACATTTTTTTTTTTATGAAACATAAAGTGTTTTTATTCTGCAGTCACTCAGAATTAGTGAGTTACATTAAAAGTAAAACGACAAAGCCTGAGACTCATTCAATGAAGCTGTTGCTTGCAATTCAACACTGAAGTACAAAAGAACTTGTGTTGATGCCTAATCTCAATAATTACTAAATGATTCTATAAAAACAATTATTTTGTATTATTTGATTCCACTGTATATCATAATATATGTATAGTATGAAAGCACGTCAGCTTATATCATGACCAAAATATATTATTTCTGATCATCACAACAACCTTTCAGTGTCAGTATTAGTTCTTACATCCATTATTGTTGCAGCTGTGAGCAGCGAGCAGCTCTTCCTGAGGAAAGAGGCTAATCTCATTTCGCTGATGGAGCACCGTGGGCTGGGTTGGATATTGCCATAACATGCTGCCACTGCCCCAGAGCTGTATCTCATTTATAATTCACCAGAGAACTGGAAGTCTCCAAAGAGCAGAACGCCCATCCACCAGGCCGCTGCCGAAATCCATCCTGCTATCTGATACTTCAGCTTTGTGAACAGGCTGTTGTGACAGCGAGAGGTGAGCTTACACGACTCAAATCACAACTGCCAAGAGACAATAATGAAGGTTATGAATATTGAAATACTACATTCATCGAGAGTCTGTAACTGTAGAATGATTATGATTTTGTTGAAGGAAAGGCTGCATCAGTATTGTCAATAAATCCCATGAAATGAACTAAAACAGCACATTAATCGGCCTCTCCGGACTTCCCAACTTCCCTGTCTGTGGCTCTCAGCCCCAAAAGTCCATTAGCTACATGTGAAGATGCAAAACCTTAAAAACAAGTCACAAATATATAGTTTTATTTTTTTTAAAAGTCAGTAATTTCCTAAAACATCTGGGCACTGTAGTTTTTTTGCAAATGTTACTTGAGCCAGAGTAAATAGTGCATTTGTTGGATACCATTTTTCAGCGGCGGATAAAAACACATTTGGTGTCAGGGTTCCTGTGGCTGGACCCAAATGCAGATGCTGGACAACAGGTAGGTGAAAAGGTAAGTATTTTATTAACAGAGCTTTTGATATTGCAGGCTGGCGTTGGCAGTGGATGAGGGGAAAGGAAGGTTCCGGGGATGTGATTTGATCAGCAGTTAGTTGAGGCGAGCAAGCAAACAAATTAACAAGAAACAAACTGACAAGATCACCAGCAGGAGCTGGAAGCGCGGCAACAAACCATGAATGGCAACAATCCGGTGGAGACTGGTCGTTAGAGCGTGGTTTATGAAATGAAGAGGAGCTTGCCTGATTGGTGGTCAGGTGTGCTGATTGCAGATTAAGTCCAGGTGAGTAGTGAGAAGGAGAGAGGGAACAAGCAAACAGACAAAACAAAACTAAAACACACCAAGCGCACGTCACTCATACTAAAAGGCAGAATAAATAATAAAAACACATTCACACTTACAGGCAGGTGTCACGGAGGAGGAACCGTGACTTTTGGTGAACTCGGGAGTATTTACAGCAGCAGGACAGTGTATGTGCTGTTGACTCAAGATTAAAGCAGCAGTGGGTTGCAAATATAATTAAAAAAAGTTATTTTTATAGAACAGTCACTATATCCTGACAGTAGTGCACGAGACAGGTAATCTGAAAAAAATCATGTGCCTCTGTGTCCGCCGGTGTTCCTAATGGCATCTGCGAGACTTCACAGACCAGGAAAACAACCAATCAGAGCCGAGCTGGAGCCTGCCGTCTCTGAGCAGCTGTCAATCACTCGCAAACTCCAATCAAACGGTCAAACTAGGCAGCGCTGATCAAATATGAATCAATATTCTGTTACTGTAATGACTATTTCTCACCTCAAATGTTTTCAGAAACATCTTGTAGTGTACTGTTTAGCTGTAAAATGAGAAAGTTTGTGACCCGGCAGCCATGTTGAGATCAGTTGAGGAAATACCAAGCAGCGCCCACCAGCCGGAGCACACTTTTTGAGGCGAGAAATAGGCATTACAGTAACAGAATATTAATTCATATTTGATCAGCGCTGCCTAGTTTGACCATTTGATCTGAGTTTGCGAGTGATTGACAGCTGCCTCCGTTGAATGAACAGCCAATCTCTCTCTGAAATGACCTGTGATTGGCCAAAGTCTCCCGTCACAGACTAGATTTCCTAAAGCCTGAAAACAGAGCCGTGAGGAGGTGCAGAAGTCTAGTTTTCTCTCAGAACACTTGAACTACAATGTGCTGAAAGGTTATTATGGATTTTTGTCCAATGATGCCAAAAACATTCTACCTACTGCAGGTTTAACTAACAGTGCCCATGTTCATCATAATGAAGGAACATATCAGCCAGTACAACGGTATGACTCATCGACATGTTTTTAATAGTTTTTGGACAACAATGGAGGTCTATGGCACAGAGGAATACACACACAATGTTTGTAGGATCTATTTACTGTTGGTTTTGATCTTTTCATAGTATTTGTTGACAATTTGTTGGGATTAATGCCTGAGTATAGCATAGTTATTGTTATGAACTAAAGAAAAAGGCCACATTTCCTGCATCATAGCACAGCAGAAGTAGCATGATGTGCTTGTTTTCATGTGTGTGTGTGGGTGTTTCTGTGGTAATGACGGATAATTACTGTTACTGAGATCCATGTCACATCAGTATACAGTGGAGGTTGCAGATGCATCGCGCCTGCACAGCTCGGTCTCAGCGACAGTCTAGTGAAAGCCATGTATCTCTGTATTTGGTGATTTTTAGGTTTTTACATGAATGATTACAGCCGAGATGCTCTTCTGTGGGTTCAGACAATTCTGTTTTGTCGTAGATTAAAAACACTCTAAAAGACAAGACTGTATTTATTTCATGAAAACAAGACATTTGCTTTTCATTGTAAAGTGGTGACATGTTGTTGTTGTTATGTGTAGTGAGACCTTGATGTTTCAAGTTTCAAGAGCTGACTCTAAATGACTCATCATTTTTCTTTTCAATTTACAACACAATCCAACTTGCTTCACACTTTATTTCCCATAATGCTCAGCTGCTCCCGCATAGGAACAGTTGGATTCTGACCCTGAAAGTAGGGCAGCAGCGCATATGATGACGCATGCATTGAATTAATGGAAACACACTCTGCTGCAATATTTAGGATGAAAAAACTTAAAGTGAAAAGGTGTACTCTCCGTCTCTTATAAATCCACCTATAAGTCCTCAATATAATGCAAAGGGAGAGGATGTAGACACAGATCCATGCAGACATCTGACAAAAAGATTAATGATAATAATATTATATAATATTCCTCATGTTACAGCACTCCATGAGCTGATCAATATACAGCTTCCTCCAGAGGACATTCAAAGGGTTTTAGTCTATTTCTCATTAGTTTATCTGTGCAAACATTTCATCGAGCTTTTATCATTATTCAAGTTTTAACGCGATTTTTAGGTTGTAGTGGGCTCAGTTTTAAAGCTAAAGTGGAGATACAGTTATCATATGAAACTAGAAAACCTAAGAAATCCATTGGTACCAACCATGTCATAGCTTGTCAGGAAGGAGGCTAAATAACGCTCCAACCTTATTTACGCTAAATTTTGGCGAGGACAAACTGGCATGGCCATTTTCAAAGGGGTCCCTTGACCTCTGAGCTTAAGATATGTGAATGAAAATGGGTTCTATGGGTACCCACGAGTCTTCCCTTTACAGACATGCTCACTTTATGATAATCACATGCAGTTTTGGGAAAGTCATCGTCAAGTCAGCACACTGACACACTGACAGCTGTTGTTGCCTGTTGGGCTGCAGTTTGCCATGTTATGATAAGAGTATTAAATACTTGACAAATCTCCCTTAAAGGTACATTTTGAATAGATAAAAAAACGTGCAATTAATTTGTAATTAATTGTGATTAACAGTCATGTGATTAATCACGATTAAATATTTTAATCGATTGACAGCCTTAATTTAAATGTTTAATTTTCCATTAGAAGAAAGTTCCTAAATGGATTTTAATATAAAATGCTAATTTATATGGTCGTAAGGTTTATTTAACAGAGAGGCAATCATCATATCACTGCAAGGCCATGACGGCATAAAAATCTGCTGTTAAATGTCCAAAAAACAATAAAAATTAGAGTACATATTATATATAATTTCTTTACATTAACAGCTTTGGGTAGAACTTTTTAGCCAATTCTGTAGATTGTTCATAACAAAATTAGGTTTAATTATTATATAATAATTCAATCTGGTATTCTTTCGACAGGATGTGGACCAGATTATTTAGGGATGTAAACTATCTGGACAATCTAACCTGTAAGTGAGACCTCACAGTGTGATTTCATGGTTGACATCGTGCCTGGATTTTGTGTCAGTTTAACCTTTTATCAAAGACTTGCAGGTCAGTGTCGAGCGCTGCACGTCGACCCTTCTGACGTTGTGACGTCTCTTCTGTGTTCGCTCTCTCATCACTCGTTACATGATAATCATTTTATACTGCACATGGTGCTCTCGTTGTTTGCATCATCCCCTGCCCGTGGCGCCCATAGCAACCAGACCTGTGAACCATTTCATCTTCACATCACTTTTCATGTGAGGGTGTCTCTGTGAGGTGACCTTGTGCTCAGAAGATTGATAACAAGGTATTTAATGTACAGCTGGATGGTCATCTGTCATGTTGACTTCTGCATCGTTGCCCTTTCTCACCTTCTGCAGCTTTAGACTCCAATCATAGTCCTGATGTGTGTGTGTTCTGGCCTTTTTCTTGTGTTCAGTCGGTGCGTTGCCTTGCTACTGTAGTTGTATAGCCTTTCCTGTACATTGTTCTATCATTTATGAATATGTGATGTGTTTTTTTGTGTGTGTATTTGAGTTTTCCATATTACTGCATGCAAGTTATCCCGACTGAAAAAAAGACTTTATAATCTACACTTAAGTTAGACTATTATTGCCTTGTTTGTTTGAGAGACTGGACCATAGAACTTCTAGCTGGTTTGTACATTAAAACACCAGGATCCAAGAGACATTTAACCATTTATCGAGTGAGGATAATGGGTGGAGGATGGATGATGAAGGATGAATGATGATGATTTTTCTGTACAATAAAAAAAATGAAATCAATATATTGTATATTGCCATGCTTACCACAATATTATTAATACATTATTAATGCATCAACTTCTTAAGGAAGAAATCCTCTCACATTCTCCATCCGGATCCTAATTATAACAAACATAAGTCAATAAACCACTTATTTCTAAAGTTAAACAGATTGCCTCTTTTACTGGGTTTGACTTTATCTCACAGGTAAGTGGCCGATATCACACAGCTCCAGAACAACACCGTGATCTGTTAAGGAGTTGGAGACAAACATTAAATTAGAGATGACTCAAAGGATATAAATCATATGTCGTCTAAAACAAATTGTCAGAATTATTATGAATAAACGTACTGGGTTGGGCATGGTCTCAGACAAAAGGGATGTGAACAGGACACACCCAGCCTTTATATAACCTCCCCTTCTCTAGACTCCTCCCTGTGCATTAACAGGTGAATCTGCACCCACTACTACCTGCTCTCACAGATTGACAGGCGTGAGATTTTGAACACCGACAATACAATGAGTGTAGCCAGTATAATTAAATTGAATGTGCATGCACTGGATTATCTCTAAACTACATCCCAAGGTTGCTGATGAATAACAATGCAGCATTACTAACACGGTCAGATTACCAACCGGGCAAAGCTGACGACTGCCGCATGGCACCCCCGAGGGCTGACTTTGTGTCAAATGGGTTGTGATAATTTAATTGAAAATTTGTTTGAGGAAAAAGCACAATATCCAGTGATTATCTAATCTTGGTTAATTGTGTCAAAAAATCTAATTTTAAAGCAGCTATAATCAACATTTTTGTTATGACAATGTGACCATGTTAAAGGTGTCATTTGAATGTGCAGCTCCCCTTGTCTTTATGGAGCTTTACGGCCTTTACACGCCAGGGGCGTGACGAATAAACTAAACAAAAATACTTAATACTAGCCTGTGAATATTATAGGTCTTTTATTGTGAAAGGTAAGTACGGATGGAGTGTATCTGGTCTGCGCTGTCAAGGTTGAAAGGAGTAATAAAGTTTGCCATCTTGGGTCGGACTACGGAGCCTCCGTGTTGTCGTTTCATAAATATAGGCGTAACTCAACTGGCTCTGCACAACGTATTTGGTTGATGCTTTTATTAGCGGTGGGAAAGCTCAGAAAATCGTCAAATTCCGAAAAAAGATTCAATGCATAATATTCACGTTCTGTGTGAAAGTACTCATGACAAAAACAACAGTTCGAAAAAATGTGTTGCTGTGCAAATTAATCCCAAGAAAACGGCCTTCATTGTGAGTTTCAGCTCGTTGTTTAGCTGTTTTCATTGCCCTCTCCCGGTTTCCTCCTGGGGTCACAATTCTCCCGTATTTCTCCTGATTTACTGCAAATTTTCACACCTATTTTTCCCTTTTCATTATCTCAACCTGTTTCTGGCACTGTACAGCGTGTATAAGCCCTACTGTTTCCACCCGGACGACAATAGAGCCACAACAAATGTCGTTTCCCGGCGGAAGAGAGCTGTCTATGCTCGCGACGCTCATGTTTGAGCTGCGCTCACCTCTGGGTTCAGCGCACATCACAGCGCGCAGCGCCCAAAGTTGGGCTTTGCTCGACGCAGTGAAAAGCCGGCTTGGCGCAAGCCGTTGGAAATAATAGGCTTCAGAGCGCAGTGGTGCCGTTATAGCGTTGTGTCTGAAAGGGCCGTCATTGAAAGAAATACTCAAGATGAGGCAAAAAATGAATAAAAACTGCTGAATATTAGTTTACGCTAGAGATTCACATGCCAGATTTACGCCAGAGTGGCAAATTATTCAGTTTTCTTTCCTGAGAATTAAAGGCAAAATTAGAAGTTTCATATAAAAATTATGTTACAGTGTACTTATTATGTTATTTTCATTGTTTTAAAGTCACCAGAATGCAGGAAACAAAGTCTAAATGAATGATAATGTTGCTCGATGTGTAGGTAAATATTGTAACTGTTTGCTAACAAGTTCACTATGTCAACTTAGAAGGTGATGATATACCAATGTTGTGGTTATAACTTGTTTCTGCTACCCCCAAGTGGCCAAAAAGACCTTCATTGTTTGGGTTTTTTTGTGCTTGTATGTTGCATTTTCCTAAAATAATGTGTGAAATCAAATGATGACATTGCAAACCTGCATGGGGCCAGGTAGTATTATGATATAGGAGGAAGATAAAAAAGCCAGAGCTGAACTGTAACGAATACAGAGTCTAAATTACATGATAACTAAAATAAACAGTATACAAGCTACAGTGTTTCATGTTTAAATCTTACTGGTGTAACGTAATGATTGTATATTAAAAGTGTTTTATCCAGTTCACAGGACAGGACTCTGAGGTGTTTATGTTAAATACGTCATGCTGATATTGATCCCTCACACACTGCTGCATGCACATCACGTCCTCAGCTAAAGACTGCTGCAGCTGCAGTTCACACACACACACACACACACACACACACACACACACACGCACACAATTAATGTTTGCCCTGACCTTCACCAGAGTGATAAGACGAACCAGAGAGGGAAGGACTCCATCATTAAAACACATCATCGCACTGAATGGGCCATTGCAGGTATAATGCATTCTGAGAGGAAAAACATTACACCATCCAAAAAAAAACAATGCATCATAATGGACAATGTATGCAGCTGAGGAAAGAAAAGACAATCTGAAGCTCATCATCTCAAAGACAGTTCATTCCCCAGATGTTTACCACACTGCTATTAATATTCATCACATGTTTAATTCATATTTTAAATGCTGTAGCTGATTTCAGACACATGATGTTTTGATGTTGTTATGGACTGTCAGCTTTAATAGTATAGGACCATCTGAGGATGAAGAGTAGGCTAGAGGAGAGAGAGAGAGAGAGAGAGAGAGAGAGAGAGAGAGAGAGGATGTGACACACCCCCTGCTCTGCTGCTTTGCTGTTTGCTCCCCTCAGATCAACTATCAGATGGTTGCATTTGCTCATCAGTGCGGACCGCAGACAGGCTGTTTTGTTCCGGTGCTTCTGCTGCTGCTGCTGCTGTTGTGATGAAGAGAGGATGAGACTGTCCTGTAGCGGATCATCTCCAACACCGGACTGTTGAAGAAGACTCCAACCTTTTCTCTTCGGATCCTAAGAAGAAACCGACAAAAGGTAGCGAGCTAAAGGCACTATACTATTGAGAGCGAGGTTGGGACACTTGAGCCTGCTGGGACAAATGTCTGTGACACAGTGAGAGGGGGAGGTTGATGATGTGATGATGATGGTCGGAGGAGGAGGAGGAGGAGGAGGAGGCGGATGAAACAAACATCAGTGTGTTAATAATCTTTTAGGATATCTATAGAGTATTTTTTTTCTTGATATGATGCTGAGATTTATCTTGATAATTCATTAATTGTGGTTATGATGATATTTTTTTTGCTGACCACCCATCACCCATAATAACTTTTGTGACCATCTGGTGCCCCCATTTCTATTATCAGCCGTTATTATCACTAAACTGCACCTATTGTGAAAGAAGTGAAAGAGAAACTTAACGTTGTGAATTGAAACAAAACAACTTTTAGGTTTAGGCAATAAAAATACTTGGTTAGGTTTAGGAAAAGGTTATGGGTTTTGGTTAAAAGTACACTTACAAGTACTCCCTAACAAATACACTTGTTAGGGACATTACCTACGTAAGTATAAGGGATAATGTACAGCGAGCCGGTCATTGTTGTGAAATAAACTGAGAGAGGGTGAAGCGGTGAACCCCGACACGAAGCAGAGTTTATTTCACAACAATGACCCGCTAGCTGTACATTATCCTGCTTTATTACACGGCTACTTACTTAATAAATTAATAATTTGACACAAAAACGGTCCTCCAGAGTCCGACATCAGAACTGCGCCCATCAACGGTCTGTTATACATAGCAACGGTCTGTTATACATAGCAACGGTCTGCTATAAAGAAATAACAGATCGTAGAATGCCGGGATTGACCAATCAGAATAGAGTATTCAACAACGCAATGTAATAAGATAAAGTAAGTCAACACTGACTTTTGGTTTCTCCAAGCGGCAACCCCCGGTGCGGAGAAATGAAGCCAACGAGGAAGTGCCAAAAACAGCAGTTCATCAAACGGCCCCTTGAGGCTCCAAAAGAGAGTCAATCCCCGTAGACCTCCATGTTAAAATGCCCGACTTTACAGCAGAAATGCAGCCTGGTACAAAAAACGGTTTTGGTCTCTCTATAGCTAATATCCCCGTTCATGACAACTGTACGGGGGGGGGGGGGATTTATATGTAACTCAACCGTTTAACTTAAAGTTCGGCATAATTGAGGGCGTGGCCGCTTTTAGTGACAGGTGGGTGACGCACCAGGTCGCTAGCTGCTCTGCTGCGTTACCCGGCCCTCCTCAGCTCCGCCCACGATCCACCTCTTTGCCGGTAGTTACGGTACATGTCCACAGCCACCATCCTTTCCAAGCTTCCCATTCATTGTCTATGTAAGCAGCCGGGCAATGCATTCTGGTAGCGTGGCGGTGCGATTCGAGAAACGGGGCGTCACGTTGGCCACTACTCATTTGCATAAAGTTGAGGTCTAGGTCTACTTTACACAAATCGGGGGCGTCCGGCGCGACTCGCCGCCTCTGGAAACTCTCAAGGAACTTTTAAACTAAGCATTAGTGATCCAAAATAAAGACAGATTCAGCAACTGCATGGCTTCTTTCTCACATGAAATGTTTTCAGAAACACATTTTGGTGAACTATTCTCGTGATATAAGAGAAGAAAGTTTCCAAACAAGCCGCCGTGTTGGTTGCGGTTTGAAAGCCGGGAGCAGCAGCCAAGCCCCCAGGAAGAGCTCCGGTCGTTGATCCCAATTTTCGTAGTGGCCAAACGGCGGTACTATAACTTCCGCGTTGTCACGTGACGCCATTGGGCCCAAAAATACTTTTTCCCATAGACTTACATTGGGAAAGAGACGTCCGTAACTCAGCGGATAATCGCTGATAACGCCCCTTCAATCGGCTTGTGATCTGGCTGCTGCAGTGCACCCCTGGGTGCATTACAGCATGAGATGCTGTAAGCATTAACAACAAAATATCTTTCATTTGTATCTTCACTAAAACGGTGCTAATTTATTGATCTTATTGTCCACACAGCTCCATGACTCCTCTGTGAAGACCAGATCACATCCAGACTGCTATAGTTTATAACCCTGACATGATGGGGGGGTCACTCTGGATTTCCCATGGTGCCACTGAAGCGGTGTTCAGAGGAAGGAGCCTCATCACAGTTCTACCTCTGGCTTTATTGTTGCCATCAGTGAGAGTCAGTGCTCAGTTTTTGGCAATCCCTCTGGACTGCCACAAGACTTGTGTGTGCGCCAGCAACATCATCAGCTGTTCCAAGATGAATCTAACCAACGTTCCCATCGCTCTCCCACAATATACAGCCGTTCTGGACCTCAGCTTCAACGCCATCACCGGCCTACGAGCTGAGTGGGCCCCCGACCGACTCGGCAAACTACATCGTCTGCTGCTCAGCCACAACGGCCTCACCTTCCTCTCCTCTGAGGCGTTTGCGCACGTGACACAGCTTCGTTACCTGGACCTTTCCTCTAATGGCCTCCGCCAGCTGGACGAGTTAATGTTTGAGCCGCTGGAGCACCTGGAGGTGCTGCTGCTTTACAGCAACTGCATCGCTCAGGTAAGTCGCGCTGCCTTCTCCGGCATGAACAGCCTGCAGAGGCTCTACCTGAGCCACAACCAGGTCTCACGCTTCCCCTTGGAGCTGGTGAAGGACCGGAGCCGGATGGAAACTCTTAGACTGCTGGATGTGTCCTCCAATCGAATCAAAGCCCTGCCTTTCCATGAGCTTCAGGCTCTGCCCGCCTGGATCAAGAATGGCCTGTACTTCCACAACAACCCTCTGCCCTGCAGCTGTGATGTGCATGAAGTGGTGGCAAGCTGGCACCTCCAGGAGCTCAGCTCTGCCACAGACTTCAAGGGCAGCCACACTTGTTTGTTACCAGGCCCGCAGAAAGAGAAAATGGCCATACTGGATCTGTACAAGTTCTATTTGAACTGCAGTGAGGTCACGATTATGGACAAACAAGACTATCTGGAGCAGTACCTGGTCCTGGACTGTGACACCAGGGAGAGGAACATGATGAAGAGCTGGGTGCTGCCTGGAAACATCCCACTGTCTCCAGCGCACAAGACTGCTGTGATGCGTCTTGACGGTGGCCTCCAGCTTGGGCCCCTGAAGGCAGAGGACTCAGGAGTCTACACCTGCTACGCCACCAGTGACTCCTTCAATGAGACGCTTTATGTAACTGTAATGGTGTTTAATTCCACCAAGAGCGGCGGGCTGGAGAACCTCAAAACGGCCTACACCACCCTTATAGCGTGTCTGGTCAGTTTATTTATGGTTCTCATCTACCTCTATCTCACGCCCTGCCGCTGCGCTTGTTGTCCAGGTCAGGGCCTGGAGAAAGGCGACCCCAGAGACAGCCTCCACTCTTCAACCGTCAGCATCGCTCAGGCACACGAGGAGACGGGGCAGGAAAGAGTGGAAGGCGGAGGCTTCGCCTACAGACACGTGGCCTTCCTGCAACCCAAGGACCAGCTGGAGCAGAACGGGAGGTTGAACCCAATAGGCGAGGAAGACGAGGAGTGGCAGGGGGACAACAGGGAGAGAAGAAGGTCTGACGCAGAGTCCGTCAGCTCCGTGTGCTCCGATACCCCCATGGTGGTGTAGCAGTCAGAGGCACGGCGGCCGGGAGGGTAAGACAGTGATGGCTCGACCCGTGTGGCTGCTACACTGAGATCTGTATGCTTTGAATGTGTGCAAGATTCAAAAGTTAAAGCTTTCTCACAGCTGGCGGCATGTACTGTTGATAAAAAAAAACAATATAGAAACACCCCAAAACGCTGATAATGCAGAGAGATGTGGTTAAAATAATTTGTGACCTAAAAATATTTTTGATGAATGCATTTATCTTAGTTGTCACACAGGATTGCAGTTATTTCCATTACTTAACTTAAAATGTCTTTAAAGAAAATTTAATTAATGCTCCTATTATTATCATTTTCTACTATTTTATTTCCTGTCACTTTTACTGCAAGTTATCGGCTGGTCCTGCGAGATATTGCTATGCAAGTAAGAATATAATAAGTTTTTTTTTGCATTTTTGATGGAAGTCCCTCAAAGAAATGAAACAAATACTAACTCTTAGCACTAATTACTCAGACAACAAACAGCATGAAAACAGCTCGCTTCTGAGGCTTCACAGTAAAAGTTATCCATCTTTTTTATGCACTGTGGGATTATGGCACTACAAAGAAGTAGAAGTTTTTAAGATGTTGGACTAAAGTTGCTGCTTGAAATAGAAGCTCATTTTTATGCAGAGCTTGCAGAACTCACCTAATTTACCACTGCAAGATGTTTAATATTTATGCCATGTTTTACATTCCTGTTTGGTTTTGTCGGCCTCTACAGGACACGACGCTATAAGGATTACTCTTATGCAATTTTATCTATTTATATTGTTTTAGATTTGAGTGTGATTTAATGCTCAATTAATAATATGTGCATATTTAAATACTGCTCTGTATGCAAGTCTATTTTAAGTTGGATTCAGCATAATTACTGAATCATTAACCCAGCCTTTTTTGATACATAAGACTTTTACTGTAATTCACTTTATTAAATTTAGTTCACATTTTTTCTCCGTAATAAGAAAAAACATGATAACAAAATGTTTTCAGATGAACCAGACGACATCCAGTGTTGTGGCAGTTATTAATGTAACTACGACCATATACTGTACACACTGTAGGTAATACTGACTGACATCTCCTTGTTTACAACAATATAAATACAACTATTGAGATGAGCCAGTTATTTCACCCAGTAATTAAGTTGCATGGTACTTTCCAATAGAAGTGTAAATCACAAGTTTCATCATGATATGATATTATATTGATCCTTTGCATAACGATATGATATTTGCTGATACGATTTCGATTAGATTCCATTCTGGGGTCTTTGATCGATATGATACGATATCATTATGCCCATTTAACACAATCACTTATATCAACTAACAAAAAGCAACTAAAATAGGATTTGACAATTTTATTGCTGGGCTCTTCCAGACATTTAAATGAGAAAAACAATCTATTCTTTTCAATAAAAAGAATAAATATAAAGTGGGAATTTAAAAAAAAAGGCGTCAGATGATGATATGTACCGGATGTTTTAACTTTGCATCGATGATATTGGATTGTTGATCATTGAATCGATGTATCGTTACACTCCTACTTTCTAGGTGACACTGCAAACAATATTGAACACAGAAATACCTTTTTAATATGGATAAGTTCCATTTGTGAGACAAAGGTTTGGATCTCCTGATTGCAACGTGTCTGCTTATTTGAACCATTTTAGGCCTAATTTGCATTAATGCCGTTTTTTAAAAAGACTTCATTAACGTAACCTGTGGGGTCTGCAGAGATATCCTGTCAGTGCAGCTGTAGCAGCCTCAATTCTTCAGTTGGAACTGTTTAGAAAGGGTTAATCATGTTCAAAAATACTATAATGCCATTTAGGTTGGATACATGTAATGAAACACAAAGAACCCTACTTTATTGTTACAATGCAGTTAAAACAAAATGTTCAGTGTGAGATTCAGACTGCTAACAGAAATGTACATCCTGTCACATTGGACAGTTAATAGCAGTCAGGGAGCATCGCCCGAGGGAAACAACAGAGAGCGAGTACCATCTTCTGAATGCTTTAGTGCCCAACCCTCAGCAAATCAGCAAATGCCAGCCAGCCAGCCAGCGGTCTCATAAACACAGTCAGAAATAGCAGCTAGTGCGGCACACAGGCTGCCTGACGCTGCTGAAATGTAAATATAGAAGTAGCAGTTTCCAACACATCCTAATTTCCATTGTTGATTTTAGAGGCTCACATCATAACTTGAAGGATATACATCTGGAAATAACAGGAGATAGAGTCCCGCGCAGATGATGTTTTCACAAACTTAAAGTCACTCTGGCTCCGTTGCTGATGAAGGATCGTCCCTGAACACAGTTTAAAGTAACACTACTACTAATAATAATATAAACATAATTATTCACACTAATAAACAGTGAAGCAATCCAACAGTAAAACACACCGATCCCAAATGATAGATGTAGCAAGGTACAGTAAATGTACTTTTATTTTGAAAGAACTATTATTTTTATCCTGTCACTTCTCATGGTGCTTTTTTTCAAGATCAACACCTTCATTAAATGTCTCTGTGGGAATTATAGCACTGAAAATAGTCATGACAGCGTGGTCTAATAGTATTATAATGTAGCTACATCACTTCATTGACTCGTATCTCTCTCAAAAGGGGAACATATCTACTGTACAGATCTCCTTTTCCCTCTGAAAGGTACTTATAACCAAAGACTGAGTTACATGCTGAGAACTAATAACCTACATGTTCACTGTTTACAGTTATATTGTCATTAGTATGTTGACGTTACTGTATTTCTGTGTTAAGCCACAAACTTATATTTTAATATATGCAATCCTGTATAAGGACTTATTGTATTTTATTATTTACTGTATTATATCTTGTCTGTTATTGTATTGTTCCTGTATTTCATAAACTACAAAAAATGGCAACAAAGTGAATGATGTGGGTTATATTCATGTGAGTTGAATGCACTGAATCTGTCAAATGGAGCCGCAGTCAAAGAAGATTTAAAAGATAAAGATAAAGCAGCAGTAGGTAGAAATGGAGCAAATATGATTAAAAAAAGTTATTTTTAGAAAACGGTCACTATATCCTGACAGTAGTGCACAAGACAGGTCATCTGAAAAAAAATCACGTGCCTCTGTGTCCTCCGGTGCTCCTAACAGCATCTGCAAGATTTCAGACTGGAGGAAAACAACCAATCAGAGCCGAGCTGGAGCCTGGTGTCTCTGAGCAGCTGTCAATCACTCGTGAACTCCGATCAAACGGTCAAACTAAGAAGCGCTGATCAAAAATTAATCAATATTCTGTTACTGTAATGCCTATTTCTCTCCTCAAATGTTGTCAGAAACATCTTGTAGTGTACTGTTTAGCTGTAAAATGAGAAAGTTTGTGACCCAGCCGCCATGTGGAGATTAGTTGAGGAAATACCAAGCACCGCCCACCAGCTGGAGCACAGCCAATAGGAACGCTCTCTCTCTGAAATGACCTGTGATTGGTCAAAGTCTAGATTTTCTAAAGCCTGAAAACAGAGCCATGAGGAGGTGCAGAAGTCTAGTTTTCTCTCAGAACACTTGAATTACAATATGCTGAAAGGTTATTATGGATTTTTTTTTGCCAAATGATGCGAAAAATGTTCTGCCTACTGCAGGTTTAAAAGAATAGTTCAACATTTTTGGGAAATATGCTTAGTCACTATTTTGCCGAGAGTTAGATGTATCAATCTTCTCATCCAACTGTCTACAAGAAAGTGACTAAGCATACATGTGTTTCCCAAAATGTCAATCTATTCCTTCAACACCAAATGTGACACAACAGATACGATGATGTCGATGACCTCATTTTGACGTCTGTTTTGGCGAAGATCAGGCCTCAGCCGGCAAAGTTAGCCAGCTTCAGGTTTCTGCATCACACTAATGACACGGCCTTGTTCACTTGAGGGTGAAACGGGAGACCGCACAGCTCGCTGGAGCGGAAACCGTTCACCCAGGGAGTCGTATTTTGCTGCACCTGTCCCTCATGCTTACTTTCTTCTGGCAACAATCGGTGCTGCTGGCTTTTCACCCTTATTTGGTTTGTTGACCGCAAGATCTCCCTGAGCAGAGTGAGCACTCTGGTTTATATTCACTCTCCTCTGCCAGGACAAGAACGGTCAGTTGGATTAGTATGATTATACCGGCCTCCTGGTGTTTGACATTAGATTTAGGTCTCAGATTCCAGTTAAAAATGTCATCTTTATGTTGTGTAGTTGTACCAAGAAGCATAATTGTTAAGTGAAACGTGCTACATCATAGCTCTACTTTTTGTACAATCTGAGCCACCATCTGCCACGAGTCTTTGCATGTAAACTAAAGAGTGTTTTTGAGAATCGATACAGTAATATCAGCAACACTCAAGTGCATCGATATTTTCTTACACCCCTAATTATTCAGTTCATTATTTTTGGAAAGAAGTCCCATCTTTCTGACAGATGCTGCAGTGTGAAACCTCACCTGCAGCCCTGCAGTCCCTCTGCACGATGAATGATTGAAGAGCTCTGCAGGGATGTCCTGTTTCTGTACAGTAGCTGCTGTCTCATGTTACCATGTTTACCCACAATTCATGCAACACCAGCCAGCTGTGTGTGTAACTAGACTGAACCATTTGGGAAATACACTGCAGCAATGCAGCATTGAATTTTAAAGTATTTCGTCATTAAAGTGTTAAATGGAAATATGAATGAAAGTGTTCACAGGAGGCACGAGAGGGTTAACGGTCCGTGTGTTGATGCACGTGTTGAAATGGAAAAAGAGCTGAATGACGCATCCCCGTAAATCACAGATTATAATTAGAACAAATGCAGCAGCCTAAAGAAAATCTCAGATCACAGACACAGATGGTATGAATGTGAGCTGCCGCCTGTTGACAATGAATGAGTGGCGGTCGGTTCTGTGTTTTAGAGACTGAATTCTAAGTAAGATGACTCATCCTCTCCTCAGGCCCCTCCCAGGAGAACCACATGAATCACATGAATGGTGAAGTGACTGGATGTGCAGCTCACTGAGTCCTACGCCATCTAGTGGCGATCAACGCACAGATCCATACTAGAGTAAAACATTTGGGTTGATTCTTTACCTCTGTAGAATATTCTAGGATAACATGTACAGGCATTTGAATTCCTGCTTTACAACAAAGATTTTAAGGTCTGAAAGGTAATATTTTATTAGTTTCATTCACAGTTATGAACGTTTTTACAGGATAGTTTGTTCGTTGTTATAAAAATAAAGTCAATTATTTTCTAAATATCTCACAGCTCTCAGACTTGAGCCTCAATAATATCATTTAAAACTGGCCCAGCTCTTCACGTGTGTTCACACAGCCTGAGCAAAGCCCACCCTGCTGTTGTTGACGTCGAAGACGGTGTAGAACTGGCGCATGAAGACCTCACCCAGGATCCAGGGGCCAGGGACCCCAGCAAAGCCGGTCCTGCACCCAGACGCAGACTGAGGAGAGAGGAGAGAGAGCAGCTTCATCACCTCAGGGTACATAAATACTGGAATAGAGAAATCAACCTGCACAAGCTGCTTTTTGAATGGTGTTTTTTTTTATTGATGAACATCTGGTACCACTTTATAATATTGCAACTGATGCATTTTGAAGGATGTAGTTTTGTGGTACTGTAGGCCTTTTTCACAGAAGACATTTTGACTTTGTCATAGTAGGAAATGCACAGGTGTAAATAATGAAATTAATGATGAAAAAAAAATTACGTCCTAATGTCTTTTCCTAACCACTTTTCCTTGATCTTGATGGGAAACGTCATGAGGTAAAGGAAAGATGTGAAGGAGAATCCATAAAGACAACCTCGGTGTTCAGAGAATCCGACTGCACTTACAGGCTCCGTAAATATGATGCGAAGGATGTTAGTGACGCGGGTATGCCGTGGTGAAACTACAATGTTCTTAAGGTAGACTACAAAAGGCGATTGCTTACCCCCAGTGCGTTATTAAAAAGCTCTTTCAGTCACTCGTGGTGTGTGAAAGAGAGATACCACAGGTCCTTCTGCTGCTGTAACACTTTACATCAACATCTAATAAAGGATCATCTGACCTGACATGGACAACCGGTGAAAAATATCACTTCATTATCAAGGTTGGAATTGAAATAAAAAAAGTCCTACTCCCTTTCGGACATGTAATATTTATTTATGTTGATTATTTGTTTATTGACAGTTTGCTATTCATTTTATTTGTTATTCCTGTTTTGTACGAAAAAAATAATTAATAAAAAATAAAGTGAAGTGAAATGGTTATCACTGTCCACTCATATTTATCAACATGAATCCCAATTAGTGTATGACTGCATGAAAATAATATGCAAGATATTATTTTATTTTTATTAACGGCAGAATGCTTTAAATATTGCGGCTGCAAGGAATTGTGGGATGTTAATATCTCGTTTCCTTTGGTAAAGGATGGTCCAGTGTATCCTATGCTAAAGAAGATAAGAAAGGAAGCATTGAATCTCCTTTCCTTACTATTTAGAGGACTGGACCAGCTCTTATCATGGCTGCTACTCAGATACTTCCAGGTCATTTCACTCCGTTAGGAACCTTCCTGGTATTGTGCGTGCTGACTCGCTGTTCCTCTCACTGGAACACTTGAACAGGACAGACCCATTGTTCAGTGTTCTCAGTAACACCTGTGCTTTTCCTGCTTTGACAAGTCAAAATGTCTGCTGTGAGAAAGGCCTATTGAGCTGTATTGCATTCTACAGACAGGTGTTACTGTTATTTATTTAACCTACCCTCATGGAGGCAAATGGTGTGGACAAAATAATAAAAACACCCATCTGCATAAGGCTATACAAAAATGAACTGTATGACCTTCATGAAGTAGGATTTACTGCAGGACTGTTGTATTAGACTGCATTAGTTTTAGCTACCTGTACCTATAAAATGGTAACTGAATGTATAGTGTATAGAAGAAGCTCACCTGAATATATGTAGTTTGTGGACCAGCTCTTGTCTGTATATAATAGCTATACCATATGTTTAAGTTTTCATATATTTGTTTAGCTTGACATCTCTGTTTAGCTGTATGCTTCTGTCTTTACCATCCTGTAAATGTGTCCTCCATACTGGGTTTAAGCAGATCTACTGAGAGTCAACTTTTCTTGTGTCAGCACATATTTGAACATACTTAACTTTGATTCTGATTTTCATCTATTTAGCCGTAAATCGTTCAAAACAGGCTGTGAAAAATCCCTTTGGCTGGTGTTCAACAGGCTTTAGCTCACTCTGTAATTCATCAATAAGACCTCAACCACTTACTTCTGGAAACGAGCTGCCAAACGTCCAGATCCTTAATCCATTTATCGCTCATGCCAATAATGATAATAATAATAAAAGGTTATGGATTTATCATCTTATAAATAGCCATCAAGGCTGGAGTTGTGAATATGAACTACTTGTTAATAGACAGGTTTTTATTCAGATGCCCGGCAGCTCTTTCTCAGAAGGCTAATGGGTTGAATTATCCATTGTAGGGGTCGTCTTGATTAATTAAAGAGCTGAAAAGACAAAGCGAGTTATACTGGAGGAGGATATATATTAAAGAATGTATCAAACCTGGCAACCCAAACATATTCCATCCATATTCATGAATTATTAACACTCTATGAAGCAAACATTGCTCCTAAGAAAGGTTTAAATTATTCATGGCTTAATAAGTGATTTATTAAAGCTTCAGTAGGGAACAATTTTTTGGCATCATTGGGCAAAAATCCCATAATAACCTTTCAGCATATTGTAATTCAAGTGTTCTGAGAGAAAACTAGACTTCTGCACCTCCTCATGACTGTTTCAGGCTTTAGAAAATCAAGCGTTCCTATTGGCTGTGCTCCAGCTGGTGGGCGGTGCTTGGTATTTCCTCAGCAGATCTCAACATGGCTGCTGGATCCCAACCTTCTCATTTTACAGCTAAACAGTACACTACAAGATGATTCTGACAACATTTGAGGTGAGAAATAGGCATTACAGTAACAGAATATTGTTTCATATTTGATCGCTGCCTAGTTTGACCGTTTGATCGGAGTTCGAGAGTGATTGACAGCTGCTCAGAGACGGCAGACTCCAGCTCGGCTCTGATTGGTTGTTTTCCTCCGGTTTGTGAAATCTTGCAGATGCCATTAGGAGCACCGGAGGACACAGAGGCACATGATTGTTTTTCAGATTACCTGTCTCATGTCAGGATATAGTGACCGTTTTATAAAAAATATTTTTTTTTTTAATCATATTTGCTCCATTTCTACCCACTGCTGCTTTAACATTGATTAAGCCATTAGTTAAAACTATTAAGTCTGCCTTAGAGAGTGGTACCATATATCATTCTGCTCTTAAAACACAAACCTTTATGACGTAGGCTGAAGGAGGAAGAGCGAAGCTGTAGCCGTCTATGTTGAACATGATGTCTGGCAGGAGATCTGTGTTACTGCAGCTCACAACAGCCTGAGGGACAGATATACTAAATGTCACATTTTTTTTAAAACCCAGAGCAGTTCACTTGACATATTTAATATTATATAAAACACTCACCTCGCCATACTGATTTGCAGAGGTTCCCAACCAACCGTTGATGTTGTTAATATCTTTGCTAGGGCCGGTGATGAAAGAAGTACCAGAGTCCACTGATGCTTCACAACTCCCAGAGCATGCAACCGTGTTCCCATTGATGGTGATACTGCAAGTATCGATACAAATGCATTCATGACATACAACAGAGGGGAGAAGAAAACCTCGAAATAATGTCAATTGTAAAAGCTCCAAGAGACGGAAAATAATTCTGACTTGGAGGTACAGTAAGTGACAGTAATAATTACAATACACAAATGCAATGTTTGGAGGTACGTCGGTGTTTATACTGTTGCAAGGCAGCCTCCTTTCCTTTCCGGTACCACTCATTGACTTCTTGCTTATCCACACAATATTTTATTTGAGCATATTGCAAGGAACAACGCACTGGACGCGCTCCATCTACAGAGGCCCGCGCCATGGTGTCTCGCGCGAATATAAACAAAGCTTTACACTCCCCCACAGAAACACTGCTCCTGAACTTCCTGAAACGCCTCGCTTCAAGTCCTGCCTTTTCTTCCGCAACGTGGTGATGTCACCAACTAACACATTTGCCTAGCGGCTAGTTTGGCACGCCCTCAAACAAAGACAGTTAGAGCGGAGCTGGAGCGGAGCTGGAGCGGAGTCCAAGGAGTTTGGTTTGGCTGACTACTCATAACAGAGTGGGCCAGCTAACCAATCAGAGCAGAGTGGGTTTTTTGGGTAGGAGGTGAGGAGCTCAAACAGAGCTTTTCAGACGGTAAAAGAGGTGCTGCAGCACAGTGGGTATGAGAAAAAATAAAGTGTTTTTTTACGATAAAGCATGTAAACATGTTCTAGTAAAAAAACTAAATACAAGTATGAACCTGAAAATGAGCATAATATGTCCTCTTTAAAACACAACATGAACATTTAAACCTGAAAAAGGACGCTACCTTTGTATTTGGATGTTCCAGAAGTTAGTGGCCTTATACAAGGGGATCCAGTTTATGCTGCCAGTGTAATATGAGGAATCCATTCCTCCCAGCATTAACATACTGCCCTCTACAGAACTGGAGGAGAAAATGAGCACTGCGGCATTCATAAAAACATAATTTTGCACATGAGACAGTTTGTAGGTTTACATCATTATTCCTCTGTTCGTGACTCAAATAAGGTCTCACCTGCTCAGGTACATGGAGAACATGTTTTGGGGGATTTTGCCCTGGTTCCATAGGTTGTTAAATAAAGGTGTGCCTCCCTCGTGTGACAAGCCGGGGAAGGCCAGACCCAGAATCCCGTCCCAGGGCACAGAGCCCAGGAAAGTTGCCTCTGTTTCAGTGAGGCCAAAGATCTGGTGCGCCACGTAGAGATCGCTTATCTGATGAGGAGGAGCAAGTTGTAAAATGTTATAGGAAACAGATCACATACTGTATGGTACATATACATGTATGTCAGCAGCAGTGGTGGAAGAAGTACTCTGATCTTTTACTTGAGTAAGAACCGATATATTAATGTAAAGATACTCCATTACAGGTAAACATTCTTCATCCTACTTAAGTAAAAGTATTACTGATACATCAATGCATAAGCAGCAGGCGAGGTGGAGCTAGTTTTAACTACAGTATGTAATGTTTTGGTCCAGTGATTCCCAACCTAGAGGTCGGCCCCCTCCAAAGGGTCACGAGATAAATCTGAAAGGTTGTGAGATGATTGACGTGGTACGAAAGAAGAAAAAAGTACTGATACAGAAATGTGTTTTCAGTTTTTTAAAGATAAGATAAGATAAAACTTTACTTTTCCCAAGGGAAAGTTCTATGCAGCAGTTACAATACAAAGTGGGAAGAGTGCAAATATAAAAAGTCTAAGATAACAATAACAAAAGGTGCAAATAAGGTGCAAATCTTAAATATATACAATATATACAATGCCAAAATCAGGTTAACAGTATGGATCATAAAAATATAAACGGGTACTGTAGGGTAACGGTGGGGATCAGATAGATATGTATGTACAGTATCAAGTAGTATAATAGTACAGATATTGCACATTATGTTCCATAAACTACAAAATCAAAAAAATAAATTATTAACTTAAATCGATTTGACCCTAAACAGAGAGTACACGGTGGCAGGTCGTTGACAATGTCCAGACTGAGTGGACACAGCCTGGCAATAGAAACAGGCCGTCACAGGCCGAACAGAGCAGACTACCCAGAGAGGCCAGGCTGTGTTCACTTTGTCATACAAGAGAGGTGGAGACAGAATCTCACTTATTATTGTACTGTGAGAAATAAAAGGATGTGAGAGATGTTTTCTTTGAAAAAAATTAAAATAATGTATATCCTGAGTTTATCCATCTCCCCGATCCTCAGAAACTACCGTATTTATGTGGGGAGAAAAATCAGTGTGCAACATTAGCTGCAAAATATGTTGACTGTTGCCATACAATAAGAGGTGATACAAGCTCCGAACATGTTTCTGATTGATTACATCTGTAAAAGAATGTGTGTTTAAAATGTGTTTATGATATTGTGATTATTTCTTGTGTGAAATGAAATTATTCAGTAATATATAATTTAGCTTTGGCAATAATGTAACCTGAACATTTATGCCAATAAAGCTTACTTGAATTTGAGAGAGAGAAAACTCAAATATGAGTCTGAAAAGTAACTAGTAGCTGTCAAATAAATGTAGTAAAAAAAACTTACAAAATTTCCCTCTGAAATGTGAGTAAAAGTTCATAGTTACATTCCACCACCTGGTGGTGAAGAATGCAGTGTCGGTGTTTTATCGTCACCTTTATGAGCTCATATCCAGTACTCCCTGCTACATAGCCACTGTAATATGAGAGGCGGAACGTCTTTGTGCCAGCCTCAAACGTGGAGGATGCTGAGCTGCTGAACTTTGCATGTTGGTCTGGTGACAAACAGAGAACGAGAGAGAGAGAAACAGGTAACAGAAAGTCCATTTCATTACTTTTTGCCTCATACAAAAAGACGTCCTCTGTTACAAAGACTTAAGAGTGTGCACATACTGTAAGTTCAGGAATACAGTAAGAAACTAACAATTATTTTAATAACTGTTGAAGCCTAGTGTCTAAAAATTGCCCCAAAAATTGTAAAAATGCATATTATAATTTCCCAGAGTCTGATGTGACTTATTCAAATTGCTTTTTTTTCCGACCAAGAGTACAAAACCAGAAAACATTCAGTTTACTATCATATCAAACATCAAATCCTCACATTTGAGAGAAGAGAAACAGCAAATGTTTAGCATTTTTGGTTGAAACAATAAACCAATAGGTGGCCTGTTACACATACAGGATCATCACCATGATAAATTATGCTTTATGATTATATAATAATGATTAATACTCACCACAAGCAGAACTGGTGCAGATTACGGAGGGGACCCACAGGTCGGAGGAGCCGGTGTCAAAGAGGACTTTAAAGAACTGAGGTGGAGTCCCAATACCAATCTCTCCATAGTATGTTGTCTTTGCCCAAAATAAGATGATTTAGTCAGTGTGTGTATTTCATGATGCTACAGAGTATACAGTGGTTACATGCTACTTACGTCTGGGTCGAAGGTCAAGGGCACCTCACTCTGCTCGTTCCTGGGGAGAAACTTAGCTGCAGGGTTGTACGGAAACTTCGTCCTGTACTCGTCGAACAGGCCGCTCTCCTCCAGCTGCTGCCTGGCTGACTTCCCTCTCCTCAAGGGAATCCTGATACTCACAAACATGTTTTTGAGAATATGTCATACCTCATAACTTATCCTAAAAAGGAGCGTCAGCCTGGGAGTGATTTAGGGAGGTAGAACGGGGAAAATAAACAGAAGTGTTCTGAGCTAGAAAAAGGTCAAGAGCTTGTCTCAGAGGAGCGGCTGATCATAAATGGCTGGAACGCTTTTATCCAAAGCACTTTATAATTGGCCTCTCATTCACACACTGATGGCAACGATGCCATGCAGGTGCTACTGATTCAGTCACTAATTCAGCATATATGGACCAACTCAGTCATGTGGTGGACAAAAACAAAAAATAATTCAATGCTCGATTCTCAATCAGTTTCGTTTTAAGCGTTGCTCTTTGTACCGTGTGTCCAAAATAATTTGAATATGGTAATATTATGGTGGATTATCTATTGTTTAGAGTATTAGACATCTTTAATTGTGTGAATGAGGTTTTCTTTTTCTTATAAAGAAACTTTTAAAACCTTTATGAAGGCCATATTGAGCCTTAAATTTTTTTTCTTCAAATTAAAATCAAGATGATGCACTCAGTTCTGGGGAAAAAAAGCACAATCTGAATCTTCATTTTTAATAATAATGATTTTTGTGACAGATTTTTGCAGTGAAATTTTACTTCTGGGTTGTCTTAAATTCTCAGCAAAGCTTACTAGGATTTCTTTAAATAAATAAATAAATATTAGCGAGCATTATCACTCTATCCTATTCTAAATTTCTCTGAATTTCATCACTAACTCTTTTAAATCTTACAGCTGTAACACTTTGAAAAACACCTTCAGCGACCACATTCAAAAGCATGTTAAATATAGCATTTTCTTATTTTAGCGTAAGTGAATGTCTGTTGTATATCTTACCTTAGAATTCCCTTTGAGACGGCCAGAAAGGCCAGCAATACAAAGACGGACTTCATTATTTCTAAAGTGACCCAATAAAGATCTCAGAGGTGGAGTTTATATATGGAGTTTATATATGGAGGTCAAAACTGGTCTCAACTCGTCCTTTTAACAGCTGAGCTGATAAGAAACCACTTTGTCGAATGAGTGAATTCAGATAAAGGAAACAATAGGTACAGAGTATGTTTGTCCTAATGTCCTTTAATCTAATATCAGTCAATTTAGTCTAAAGAACATAATGTAAGTTTACTCAGTTGGTTATTCAAAGAAATCGGCATTAAAAGTCAACATACCCAGCTGAAATAAAATAAACATGTCATGTGTTAACAGTTTGTTGAATATAAATTGCTAAATAATGAGTTTCACCTTTTCCATTGACCGTTTCTGTTAATAATTTATTAATATGAATTGAATAATAGAAAGAAAAGAGTCTATAAGCCTCAAACCACAAAAAAAAACATTAAACAAAAGGATTTCACAACAACAGGTGATAAATGACTCCAATAACTCAGCCCGTTCTCCTCCCAGGGCGTCAAATACCGTCGCTTTGTCACGGCGGGCGGCGTTAGATACCGTCGCACAAGGCACCCTTTAGCGTAGAAATGATTAACTACAATGTAAACTCATCCGCGTTAATATTAAACGCTCAGGGAAAGTGCTGTGGTGACGTAGCTTTAAGAGCGAAAAGACACACACTGCGGGCAGGCGGGAGAAGACCGCCGTTCGTGTCCCGTGTGTCACGTTACAATCAGCTATTCGTCCGTGTCCCCTGTTCACAACGTTCAGGGTCATTTTCACTGAACAAACGTAGTAGTTTTAGGCCCAAACATGTAGTTTTATCCTAAACCTAACTGTAGTAGGTTTGTTGCCTGACCCTAAGCAAGTGTTTTTGTTTTCTTCACAACATTAAGTACGTGTTTACTGCAACCGAAAAGTGTGACGCCGAGGGGTCTGACAAAGCGTCAATAAATGACGAGTTGGGATGAGAACGTGTTGAATAACTTTAGATATGTTTACATATATATGATGAAAATGTCTATTATATATTTACAGGTCTGTTTTACACCAAAATGTATAAAAACAAACCTTCATGAAACTATTTGATTTAGTCGTCTGGTGTTCGTCTGTGTGATAAAAGACTCATCAGATTCAACTATGAGTGAATACGAGGTCCAGTTCTGTGTTTTAGTGGATTTGTTTGGAGCTCAGATTTCCAAAACAGTGCAGATATAACTGATTGAATAAAAAAGGTCACCCTGTGTCAGGTTTTGAAGTTGCCATGTACATCATCACGTTTAACTAAGCAGACAATTACTGTCGGGGTTGATATATTATATTATATTATATTATCATTCTATGATATATGAGTTAATAGAGGAGAGGTGAGAAAGGGGTAGGGAAATAATATAAGTTATACTTCTACCTACTCCTTTTCGGACACTATTACTCTTGTTTTGTTTATTATTTTTTACTGTTTTTATTGATTTTATGTTCGAAATAAAGTCTTTCATTCATTCATTCATTCATTCATTCATTCATTCAAAAGTGCTCCCTATATTTGGTCAACTAAAAGAAATCATTTCAGCACTTTCTCCCATCGTCACAACGAGTCGGGTTTTACTTTAAGTGGTGATGAAGCGGTGAGGTTTGACCTTTCCCAGACGGCGCTCTGAATGAGTTTCTGTTGACTTTTCTCATCAACTACAGAAAGAAATGTAAAGTATTATTGAATACAGCAACTTTCAAGGTCCCTCCGCACCAGAAAATAGTTTGCCGTCACATTTAGGGTTGTTTCAAGTATTAATGGCTTTTAAAAGATAAAGAGTAAATGCCTGCAGACCAAATGTTATTGACATTAGTGTGTCTCATTAGAAAATTCCTCACCTGTTAACCATAACTCAACTGGATAAGCTTATCGCATTACTTATTAAAAAAAACTGATACTGTATCGTTTCTCCCTCTCTGCACGTCTTCTGTTCATGTCACGCCATCCAACTGTGCCCTCTAGAGGACCGAGAGTCTAAGAACCAGAAGAGACCACTCAAATGAAAAAAAAAAAGACGTCAGAATGTGTTTCAAGAATAGCAGCTTTTATTCAGGTACAAATCAAATGCAATTTACATTCATATAGAATACCAAAAAGGTAACAAAAAATATGCACATTTTAAAACAAATTTAAATTGTACTTACCAAGGCGTAGTTTCTTTTGTCTGATGAATTCCTTGAATGTGAGTTCATAACTTCAGAGCTCAAGTATAGAGCTCATTCAGTCACACTGCAGGTAAACATGAGTCTTTTCAAAGAGGAGAGAGAAGAGTTTTCTTTCTTTCTTGCCTCCACACTGAGATACCTGAAATACTCAACATTTTCATTATGACCAGGTCATATTAAAAAAAACATTTAAGGCACTAGTCAAAAAAAGAAAATCATAACAAAAAGTTTAACAGGTAAATAAAACACTGTACTCACGATCACATAATCATCATCAGGTTAGCCGTTGTGTTTATCACACAGTACATTTTAACATTTAATCAATTAATCGGCAATGACAATAATCGTTAGTTGCAGCCATGGTAAATACAGCATGGGTTGTTTATATGTGCTTTGTTTTAGACTAATTTAGTTCACTGACAGCTGATCTTTCCTAAAACACAGAAAACCACAAAGCAGTCCTTCAGTTTGTTGTGACTATCAGGTCAAATGAGGTGCGGAACTAAGAACAGGGAAGTAGAGGTGCCGACTGTGTTGCCAAAAGCTCTTGCAGCTAACGGATACTGACTACAGATTAAGCAAGACCTCATTAACTCTTATGGTTCGGTCAGCACGTCATCTTTTAACATTTACTGACCTTTATTGAAATTTGCAAGTAATCTATTTAAAATTTCTTTGGAATTACTGCCAAATTACCCCAATATTTACCTCAATTTATCGAAAATTATTTTATTATAAACATTATTTAATAATTAGATGCTAAAATAGCATATAATGGTTAAAATAGGGTCCTTAGACTTGAGAAGCGGCTGCTCTTCATCGGAGGTGGAAAACCAAAACTAATAGAAGACACTTCTGATCAGTCACAAATCTCACCATTGTGTGACTTATTGTCTACACAGATATAACCTGGTAGCTAATGTCATGATTCAGGGAGTTTTTAAAAGATATTTCAAAAGTTATTTGCTAGTTATTATCTATTTATCAGCAGACATGGAAATAAAGCATATCAATTAACTTTGTATTCTTTTCTTGGAAACGTATTGAATAAATTATTGGGAAATAGTGGAACATAATTATTAAATAATGTTTATAATAAAGTAATTCTTGATACATTTTAAGGTAAATTTTGGGGTAATTTGGGAGTAATTCCAAAGAAATTTCAAAGAGGTTACTTGCTAATTATCACCTAGTTACCATGAAATTTGCGGCCCTGTAAAATTAAGTGTTACCCTAATATTTGTTGTTGCACTACAGTTTACATTAGCCTATTTTCTGGTATTTTCTTGTTGATATTGTTTGTATTTGCACTTTAATTTATATTTCCTACTTTTATTATTTATTGTTTTCATTTCAGTATAATAAAAAAAAAAAAATTTTAAATGAAATTTTGTTGCATACAAATACTTTTATTTGCAAACAGTATCTTTATCCAACTAAATTTTCAGTTCACTAGTCAGCAAGTTGAACTGATCAGTCGTGTTTTATTTCAGTGAGTCGGAGCACCGGCCGAGCACTGAACGATTCAGCGAAGGAATCTTTTTACTGAACTGATTCAAGTGGTTCAGTACGCTGAAAAGAACTGTTTTGCACATCACTACTGATTTCCCAGTTATCCAACCCTGACTCATGTGTTAGCTCTCCAGTTCCTAGTTTCAGGCAGGGTGATGCACATTTACTGTGTAACCCTCACATACAGTAAACACAGCCCTACTATTTATATCAGGCTCCTTACATCTCCAATCAAACTAATTACACTCTGGCACTATTCTATGTAGTTTACATATCTGACGTACCGCTGCTGACAGCACACTGGATGATGAATTACACCACTCTCATTGTCACAGAGGAGGACAACACCCATCATAACCAGTGATGACTCAGTTTGTTCTCATCGTGTGCTCCTACTGATGAGAGATTAAAGCTCATCTAAACCTTTTCTGCCCAGAAAGCTTTAAAATTATTTCTTAATAATTAATTCTGATAAATTAAAATAGCTTACTCAAACTATCAATTTAAAGAAGCCTACATGGGTTGGATAAAGTAAAGAATAGATGAAGCTCAGAATGTTTTAAGACATACTCCATTAACCAGCTACTACTTCTTCCCCTGTACTAATGCAGTTAGTTATGTTTTGCATATAAACCCATAGTTGTCTATACTTATATTACTTTGCAGTAATGTGTCAGCAACTAAAGCAGAGACTATTTGGCCTCTTGTGTCTATAAGTTTCCCTATACTGCTACTTATTGACATTCAGCTATGACCAGTGGTGGAAGGTACCTACATTTTAATATATCATATGAATACATCAATATTCTGTGCAATATCCACATTTCATATGTGGAATAACGTGAATTCAACCATTCAGTCTGTCAACTATTATATTTTATATTTTGTTTTTTAATGTATACTTATTCATCTTGTTAGTTTACTTATTAGATCTTGTTCTGTTTTTTACTGATGTCTCTGGTTGTTTGCACAGTCCCTTTTGCTGCTGTCAAATTGCAAATATCTAATCAGATAGATGTCGTTTCTGGTTATTTTGAAGATTATATGATTATACAAAACATATGATTGCCTAATAAAATATAGTTTCCTCTGATTACTTGAGTTAAGGATCTGAGTACTTCTTCCTCCACTGACTATGACTCACTTGAATTGCTGGTGCATTTGTGAAGCAACGCTGCAAAATTGACAAATAGAAAATGGTTAAAAACCATGACAAAATATACCAAAGAAAGTTATATTAGTAAAAAGTACAAGAAGTCCTAAGTAGACCCTCACCAGCACTGACTGACGGGATATTTGCTTAACATAAAAGCTGTGAATTGTGGGCATTACTTTGGTATTTACTTGAGGAATATTACACATTTTGGAGATCTTTGCACCCTCTAACCAGCGTTTAAATAGGGCCTAGTGTGTTTAGTCTTACACATTTTAATACATACCCAAGTCAGTAGTTCAGGCCATCTTGATACTTTACCTGTGGAACAGGAGCAGGAACAGAAACAGCCGGGGTGAGAGTCAAACCTTTTCCAGCTCCAGGAAACCTTGAATCCTGGCCGTGACACCCGCCGTGTGGACACTTGAAGCTGCTCTGGTCCGTTTCGTTTGGCGATGAAGCAGCGACGATGAGCAGGAACAGCGCTGTCTTGATGATACACATCCTGACTCAATGATAGCAGGATACTCTTCACTTTGCTTTCATATGCAGTTAAAAGTGTGTAAATCAGATCAACATATCAACTAAAGATTATGATTCCCTGCACAGGCAATCTTTTCTCCTCTGTTGTGTTTCCTTTCCATTTTAAGGCAAATAAAGCAGATGATGCGTCACTGTCTCGACCTCTCCTCCGAACACGGGATGAGACGCGTTCGACGTCTGGCCCTAGCACAGAGATCTTCTTCAAAACTCCAATAAGCAACTACACAAATGAACTCTGCTCCTTTCTCTCGAGCTGCTGCTGCAGACGCTGAAACGATACTCTGCGGTGCTGCTGGAACCAGATGAGAAGGAAAGGCCTGTCGAACGCTGCCGTGCTCCCCGCTGAGAGGCCTGCTGATGGACGCGTGGCAAAACTTGGCGAGCAATAAACCAGATGGTTCTCAGCCACACCTCCGTACAAACGGGCCAGAGGCGACTGAAGAATAAGCCACACATCTGAAGAGACACAGTGACTCTAGATCTGCCTTCACAGACGGGCTGAAAAAAGTATTCTAGTTTGATGGCCAAATTTCAATTTGAACGAAGCTCTTCACAAAAGAGGTCATTCAACAAATGACGATCAACGAAATGAAAACACAGAACCGAGAGGCTGACCTCCCACACTTCCTCTCCTTTCTGCTGGGAAGGCTCCGGCTGTCAAAGTGATAACGCCTTTTGAGTTTGATAGACAATTCCAAGAACAGAAAAGGTCACAAAAGTTGTCTTCCGAAGCACTCGTGTTTCCCACGAAAGAGTAAATTTATTGAGACAAAATCTATCAAGTGCATGTCGCACTTTGACAGTTAGGTATACTTCTTAGGCCCATGAGCACTGATGTTCTCTCCATTTCTCTCTCCAGATATCCTGAGTATACAGCACAAATCATTTCTTTTTCTTTTTTTTCTCTCCATTTGAAACACAAATCAAAGCATGAAAAATAATCATTAACAGTCCTTTCAGAGGAAGGTGTGTAAGGCCACTGGAGGTCAGCCTTGTCTCCTCTCATTCATTCAGAAGTCCACTGAAAGTATAGCAATATTTTCTACCTCTAGCCTCCTGATCATTAGAGATGTGCATGGCATATATATAGAGCTCTTCATTTATAGGTTACATCATCATTTCCTCAAACAGTACATGCTTTGCTGGGGTAGTAATTGTAATTTAGTTATTACATAAGAACGGTGGAGAATTTAATCAACCAATTACTGTTCAACCAAATTGAATATGATGCCAATAAAAGTACAATATTAAAGGGGTGGACACAAAAGCAACTCTGTATAATATAATCCCACAAACAACAATTTGGATAACTGGTCAATCAATCAGTTATATATTATTATAACTTTGGGTTTTGGGACTTTTGGTAGGACCATAAAAGGCTATTTGAAGACATGAAAACATCACCTTAGGAAAATGTCCCTATTTTTTTATGTTTTGTAGATCAAATAATTAATCAATTAATCAAGAAAAGAACCAGTAGGTTAATAAACAATGAAAATAATCACTAGTTCCAGCCCTAAATATTAGCTTATAACAATGCAGTTCAATACAACACCTTGGGTTTAGAAATAAACAGAGCTTAAATGTGCTCTCTAACATAACTTCAACAAATTAAACATAAGTAGCTTCATAAAGGCAGTATTCTTTGCAAGGTTATTATTGTATTGAACTACATCATAATGTGATTGCTGCTTGTGTCCACCCCTACATGCCAGTGCTTAGTGAAAAGTGTGAAAAGTAGACAGTAAAAACTGCATTCATTTCCCCTTGTAATGTCACATAAACCTCCAGATGTGGCTCAGAAAGGAGCATTAATAGCAAATGTCATCTATTCTACTATACCCCATAATGCCCTTCTGCATTTTTACACAATTTCTTTCCACAAATTTCCTTTAGCTTTAAGCTGGACTGGCCAAAACTGACAAAAATAGAAGAGCTGTTATAATGAAACTTTGAATCAAAAAGGTTTACTTAGTCAGCAAAAAGTAATACAGATGCACATCTGGAATATGCCCATTAATGAGCAATGGGTAAAGCTTTAGCGCAAATAGATATATTTCAAAAACCATATGTACATGACTAAATTCTTTCATAGGCTGGCTGTACAAACATGACTGTGTTGACACTGGCCGGTTAAATCTATGCTGAGTACAGATAAAAATGAAAGCTCTGTTTTTGGATCTTAAATTCTGTTTTGTGTTATCGGCATGCACCGTATGAAATGTAAAGGAGTTATGTTTTCTTTTTAAATGAGATAAGGCAACATATAGTATTGATTCACAGAACTGTAGCTTGCTCTGGATTACTTTAAGCAGAGTACCCTTCAAGTAATGTACATTTATCTGGTAACTAAATATAGCGGAAAGCAGCATGTCACCTGCGTTAATAATCAAATTCATCAAAACATATTCAATTCAATGCTCCTTTCATTTCTATAAACCTTCAACGGGATGAGATACAAGCTACCATGCAGGTTAGGGAACTTAAAATCAGACCCCTAACACTTCCTGTTTTACTTCTCCCTGTTTTTACAACTCACAGTTAAACAGTTCATGAGAGTGAAAAGAGACATTTAGATTTTTTTTTTTTTTCATGACGCTCCTCTGATAATGACCATCACCATGTAGTCGTCCTCTGACTTGGCAAAGGCTTTGGCAGAGGCATCCACGAACTGCTGTGAGAACTCGCATGGGGGGAAAGCGTGAAGGACTCCTGCGTGGTCCTTGTCACGGCCGCCCCCCACAGGGAGGCTGATGATGCCGGCCGCCTCCTTCTGCTTCAGGTAGGACACCAGGTTCTTCAGCGGCCTCTCGGCGGAGCTGCTGACGTCCTGGGTCCCTCCGTCTTCAGATTTCCCGGGCACGGCCATGAGGATTGCGTATCCGCTGGAGCCGGCGGCCTTGATGCGACGGGAAACTTCATCCAGTTTGGGCTGGTCCAGGCGCAGGCGCTGGCTGATCTTCAGCTGGGACGCTTGACCCCCGGCGGAGCCCGGCAGCAGCAGACCGGTAGCCACAGCCATGTCCCCCTCCAGCAGGTGCAGTGATGTGGGAAAGCTGCTGTTCTTCAGCAGGAGGACGCCCTGCCAGACCTGACTCAGCTTCTGTCCTCCAGCTGCCGGCTTAGACTGCTGGCCAGACTTTGAGGACGAAGGATCCTCCTTCCTCGCCGGGCTCTTGGATAAGTCACTGGCTTTGTGTTTGCGGTCCTTCTCAGTGCCTGGTGCAGATGGGCTGAGTGTCTTTCTTCTCTTGTCTCCAAAGGCAGTGGTCTGGCGATCTCTAACAGGGGACGTTCCAGAGCGAGGCAGGCAGGGGTCACTGTAGCGTCCCCCGTCTCGACTGATCCCACCAGGGCTGCGCTCTAATGAGTTGCCACGACGGCGCAGACCAAAGTCACTTTTGTCAGGCGAATGATCCAGTCTCCTTTTGCGGCTTAGTTCTCTGCCTTGCAAATCTCGGTCTATTGACCAGGTCTCGTGGGGACGCCTGTCCAGACGATCCATGGGATCAAAGCCTGCTCCTCGCATCCTGTCGTGGACACCCATGCCAGACCATTCAGCACTGGAGTACATGCCCCTTTCTCTGAAGCGAGCAGGAAGCGGAGGGGACCTCTCCCTCACTCTCACCGAGTCTGTAATGCGGTGGGCGAAGGGCTCAGGAACAAAGTTATAGTGCGGCAGAGGGAGGGGGAGCTGCACGTACTGCTGCTGGTAGCGGTGCTCTGTGTCTGCAAAGTCCACCCGGAGTCTCCTGTCAGGGCCACCGAGAGGGAAGCCTCTCATGTGAGTACATGCGGCCTGAGCAGCGTCCAAGCTTTCATACTGGATGTAAGCCCACACCTCGCCTTTCCTGTAGTCTATAGTCCTGATGGTGCCAAAGCGGTCAAACTCCTTGGCCAGTGCAGCTAGTGGCACCCAAGGTCCGAGGCCCCCCACCCACAGCCTGGTCGTGGGCGTGGGTTTCCCGTAGCCAATCTTAATCGGGTTGTGGCCCACCACTTTCCCTGACATCGCCACTTTGGCACGATGAGCCATGTCCAGATTCTCAAACTTGATGAACCCATAGGTGTTGCTCTGGCCTCGCACCGCCCGCTTTATGTCCACCTCTGTTATCACGCCAAACCGGTCAAACGCCCTCCTCAAATCGCTCTCTGTCACGCTGACGTCCAGGTTGCCCAGAAACAAAGTCCTGTTTGCCCTCTGGTCATCCTCAGGGGTCATGAGGTCATCCTCACGGAAAACAGCACACTCAGCAATGAATTGGGGTCTATTCCTGGAATCATACACTGAAAAGTCTCTGTCTCTCTCCAGATCTCTAATGTGAGGTGGTGGTGGAGGAGGTGGAGGAGGAGGAGGAGGAGCAGGAAGACGCCCCAGAGCCAGCTGCTGTAACCTGTAGTCTCTGTAGCCCATACCAGTGGGTGACAGAGGCCTCTGAGAGTGGAGATGTCTGTGTCCTCCTGGGGAGAAAGTGTCCTTTGTAATAGGTGACCGGCTCCTGATCCTGTTGGTGTAAACAGTCTCTATCTTCAGAGGCCGGTCGTACAGCACCAGCTTTCCTCGGGCGTGTTTGGCGGACCGGGCGTCATCCGGCCTCCTGAAGTTCACATACGCCACCCTGTCGTCGTTTTTCTCTCGACTAATCTTCACACTCACGTCTCCAAACCTCTTGAACTCGTGAAACAGCCCGTCCTCTATCTCCTCGTCGTTCAGCTGGTTGCCCAGTTCGCTGATCTTGAGCGTCTTGTACTCGTTTTCCGGGGTGGACGTCGGAGGAGGAGGAGGAGGCCGCGGCTCGCTGCGTGACGAGCCGGACCTGTTGTTGGCTGTTTCCGCGTCCATGTCAGCAGCAGCAGCGTTGTACGGCTTGTTAGCGGGAACTGCTCCGTAGTCGTAGCCGCTGCTCGTCCGACTGGATGAGTTATGTCCGTCTGAATCCCTCATGTCTCTTTTGTCACCGTGTAAACTTCTCCTGGATGAAGAGGAGCCGTTGTTGCTGCCAGCAACCGTCGCCAGGGCTCCGGGCTTCTTGCTTCCTCCTCCTCCTCCTCTCTGCTCTCGACCGTCTTCTGGAGCCCGCGAGCGCTTCTTCACCGGCGACCGCTCTTTACCCTTCATCTCAAATGCAGCCTGGACACACACGCTAGTCTATGTAATCTGAAATACAGTTTAACTCTCTTAATTTAGTTTCCACGACACTCTCAGGCGAGCGACATGATCGCCATGATGGAAATACTTTGCTACTACTGTAACGGGAAGTCCCGCCTCATGATGGTAGTGATGTGTGGGTTCAAGAACGAGCCGGTTCAAAGAGCCGGCTCTTTTAAGTGAACGTTAATGGTACGTGTCCACAGGGGCGTTTTTTATCGCGAGGGCACGCGACGCTTCCCAGCATTGGACGCTTAGTGGGCTGTCCCTAGAAACAAGGCACTCGGCTCCTGATTGGACGAACGCTTTCCCGCCGTTGGCTGCTGCTCCCAGCTTTCAAACCGGAATCAGTATGGAGGCTCGTTTGGAAACTTTCTTCTCTTATTTCACGAAAATAGTTCACTGAAATGTGTTTCTGAAAACATTTGAGGCGAGAAATAAGCCACGCAGTTGCTGAATCTGTCTTTATTTTGGATCGACAACGTTTATTTTAAAAGATTATCGGGAGTTTCGAGAGGCGGCGAGTCGCGTCGGACGCCCATGATTTGCATAAAGTAGCGGAGCCTCAACTTATTATGCAAATAAGGAGTGGGCGTCGTTACGCCTAGTCTCTCGAATCGCGACGCCACGCTACCGGAATGCATTGCGCGGCTGCTTGCATAGACAATGAATGGGGAGCGTGGAAAGCACGGAGCCTGTGGACACGTACCATAAGAGTCGGCTCACGTCCGAGAGACGTTTTTATTTTTTTTATTTTTTTATTTTTTTATTAATTCAAGGCAGAATTATAGGACGATCTTCTCCGCGTCACGGGCACTCCATGCACTGACTGTGAGTGTGTTCCAGTCCGCGTACTTCTGTACTTACACTTACTATTTTGAGTCCATAAGTGCGTTCACACTGTGAAGTATGGCAAAATGCAGTGCACTCAAAGTACCCGGATGTTGTACTCAAAACGGTCAAATCGTTGAGTGTGAAACGCTGGACACTTTTCACACTTAATTGTCGCCATCTTGGCTACGTAGCGGAAGGGGCGGGACCACAACCACTATTCAAACATGCGTAGATAACAGAATAAAACAATACAATACGTAAATATACCGGTGCATTTTCAGCCAACAGGAGTACACATCGTAGGCTACGACGTTGGAAATGTAATTTCCACTCTGCTTTCATTTTTTTCTTTAACAAAGCAGGCAGATATTTTGACGGGTAGTGGACGGGTAAAACCTGAAGGAGGCAGCAGTGCAACACAAAGGATACCAGCTGCCGTAAAACCCCGAAAAAGAAGAAGATATTTTGGCGGGTAGCGAGCCGTGGTGAAATGTTGCGATCGTCATTTCCGGTCAGTGCGCCGCAGAGTACTCGAATTGAGATGACCCTACCCCGTTGAAATTGACGCACTACTCAAGTAAGTACAGAGTGCACACAGTGCATTACATTGAAGTGTACTTCAGGAAGTACGTGGATTGGAACACACTCTGTGACTGAATGTTGTGTTAATGACGTCCGTGTGACCAATCAAGTGATGACAGACAAGGATCATACCATCAAGCAGGGAGGGGCGGGGTTGCGCGTCGCGCTGACGGTCTACAGGTACATAGCAGGAGGGAGAGGAGGAGAGAAAGAGAGAGGAGTGCGTTGCGGTGCGCGAATAGCAGACAAGATGAGTGACAGTCGGAAACGAAGCAGCATGTGAAATTATAAGGTTTAGTATAATTACATTGAATAATTTAAGTGATATATGTGCACACATACTAATCATAGGTCAAAACAGCGCTAAATTTGGCTGAACTAAAAAAGGCAGAAGTGGTAAAACGAAAAGCCGTTTGGGAGCCGAAAGAGCCGGCTCTTCTTGGTGAGCTGAGCTCAAATGATCTGGCTCACTAAAAAGAGCCGGAATTCCCATCACTAGTACGCGCCTGTAGAAGAAGCTGATTGGCTGAGCGGGCTGTCACTCATGTGAACAGGAAGTTCTCTCGCCTATTATAAACAAGGGTGCGGCTCTGCTGTGGGGTCAGAGTACAGATTACAGCTCTGAAGGCAGATTGTGATGGAAGATAATTATTGTGACACACTAGAGCAGCAGCAAAAACATTTTGCACAACATCTTGAATTCATTAATATAAATAAAAATACAGTATGAGCTACCCTGCACTATACTCACTTTTAACAGTCTCTTCTGCACTATATTCACTTTTTACAGTTTTCTTCATCTCCTTGTTTTTTATATCTGGTACATTTTTTTGTACTTTGTACTTTGCACAACTAACTTTTTTACTGCCTTTTTACAAACATGTTTTGCACTATGGAACTGTGATGCTGGAAACTTGAATTTCCCTCTGGATCAATAAAGTTACTATCTATCTATCTATCTATTTAGCCTACATTTAGGTACAACATGACAGAGTTGGAATAACATAATTGGTACAGGCATGCATGGTGACCTTGAAATAAGGACACTGACAGTGTATTGAGTAATACTTGGCAGGAAACAACACTTCATTCACAGTGGAGGAGGGGCAGACATATGTCGAGCAAAGATCTAACAAGCTGTTTGCATTTGTGTCCATTTGTGCAGGAGGTGTAGCCGGCCAGGGCCTCGTCAGGGACCAGCTGTGTATAATATTTATTATTTTATTTAAAAGGGACCATGTACAGTTTAAAACATAAATATCACCATTTGATGCACCGTACCAGATTATAGCTTTAAACTAATTCACATCTGTAGTCCCTTGGCAGATCAAGACAAAGAAACACACTGTAGTCACACAAGAAAGAACATGCAAAACGCACAATACACAGCTACACACAATAGCACATCACCAAGTATGCTTGTAATAAAAATAATACATGTTTATATTGCGTCTGCATCGAATAGAACAAGATTCATGAAACAAAAGTGCTGTGAACTCTTTAGATCTTTACGTCTAATGCAGGAAAGTGTACATCATACCCTTTCTCAGTATTACACTGTATTATCCAAGCAAGTCACACAGACAGTGTTAATACTGCGTGCCTTTAGTTATGGGATGGATAACCAGATAAAAAGCGTACACTGTAGGTTTTCACGCTTTTATCTTTCTTCCAATTAAAGAAATCGTTCAGGCGTTGTGGTTGTTAATATTATATACAGACGTAGGCAAAGTTGTTGGTAACGTTCCGTTAAAGAGAGAAAAAACCACAATGGTCACTGAAATAACTTGAAACTGACAAAAGTAATAATAAATAAAAATTCACTGAAAATTAACTAATGAAAATCAGATATTGTTTTTGAATTATGGTTCAGCAGAATCATTTAAAAAAACAAACTAATGAAACTGGCCTAGACAAAAATGATGGTAACATTAACTTAATATTTTGTTGCACAACCTTTTGAGGCAATCACTGCAATCAAGTGATTTCTGTAACTCTCAATGAGACTTCTGCACCTGTTGACAGGTATGTTGGCCCAGTCCTCGTGAGCAAACTGCTCCAGCTGTCTCAGGTTTGAAGGGTGCCTTCTCCACACTGCATGTTTCAGCTCCTTCCACAGATGTTCAATAGGATTTAGATCCGGGCTCATAGAAGGCCACTTCAGAATAGTCCAATGTTTTGTTCTTAGCCATTCTTGGGTGTTTTTAGCTGTGTTTTGGGTCATTATCCTGTTTGAGGACCCATGACCTGCAACTGAGACCAAGCTTTCTGACACTGGGCAGCACATTTCGCTCCAGAATGCCTTGATAGTCTTGAGATTTCATTGCACCCTGCACAGATTCAAGACACCCTGTGCCAGATGCAACAAAGCAGCCCCATAACATAACCGAGCCTCCTCCATGTTTCACATTAGGTACAGTGTTCTTTTCTTTGGATGCTTCATCTCTTCGTCTGTGAACATAGAGCTGATGTGACTTGCCAAAAAGCTCCAGTTTTGTCTCATCTGTCCAAAAGACATTCTCCCAGAAGCTTTGTGGCTTGTCAATATGCATTTTGGAAAATTCCAGTCTCGCTTTTTTATGATTTGGTGTCCTCCTCGGTTGTCTTCCATTAAGTCCACTTTGGCTCAAACAGTGACGGATGGTGCGATCTGACACTGATGTACCTTGACCTTGGAGTTCACCTCTAATCTCTTTGGAAGTTGTTCTGGGCTCTTTGGTTACCATTCGTATTATCCGTCTCTTCAATATGTCATAAATTTTCCTCTTGTGGCCACGTCCAGGGAGGTTGGCTACAGTCCCATGGACCTTAAACTTCTGAATAATATGTGCAGCTGTAGTCACAGGAACGTCAAGCTGCTTGGAGATGGTCCTATAGCCTTTACCTTTAACATGAAGGTCTATAATGTTCTTTCTGATCTCCTGAGACAACTCTCTCCTTAGCTTTCTGTGGTCCATGTTCAGTGTGGTACACACCATGACACCAAACAGCACAGTGACTACTTTTCACCCTTTAAATAGGCAGACTGACTGATTACAAGTTTGAAGACACCTGTGATGCTATTTACAGGACACACCTTAGTTTAATATGTCCCTATGGTCACATTATTTTACATCTTTTCTAGGGCTACCATCATTTTTGTCTAGGCCAGTTTCATCAGTTTGTTTTTTAAAATGATTCTGTTGAACCACAATTCAAAAACAATATCTGATTTTCATTAGTTAATTTTCAGTAAATTTTTATTTATTATTACTTTTGTCAGTTTCAAGTTATTTCAGTGACCATTGTGGGTTTTTCTCTCTTTAACGGAACGTTACCAACAACTTTGCCTACGTCTGTATTTCTATACCTGTGTTAAGGAGTGGCAAGGATGCAAAAGAAAGAAATAAGTGGGGTATATGCTGCTATTTAATGTCACAACATGTATATTTCTCATGTATTATATGTCCCACTGATTATTATAGGTTGAACTTAATTATTTTACGATGACTACACAAGATCAAACTCCAGCATCCATGTAAGTGTGTATGTTTACCAGCTGTGCTCCTGTCATCCTACTGGACACTGAACAAACATGTTTTTACCAAATTTGCACCAGTAGGAGGCAGAGAAGTTCCTCCTAACAAACACATCAGCTGCAGTTTACCACTGAAACATCAAGGTAAAGCACTAACTGTCTAGACTGACAAAAAGACTTTAGTATCCTGAGTATTGACTGGAAGTCTCCTCAGCGGCTGCCAGGTAGTGGACAAGTGGAGTGAAACTGTTCAATTAAAAACCTCTTAGAAGTCCAGTCTATCTCCTGGAAGACTTGTATTGAGTATTGTAACATCACTACTCTGAATAAAACATGAAGAAACCACTATATAACTTAAATATAATACATCTTATGCAGTTCAAAACAAACAAAAATGAGTTGAACTTGGTTTAACTTCAGTTATTTTGCTTAAAAAAGGTTATTTGTTATGAAAATTGTCCAAATTAAACACATTTTCTTATCACATATTAGAATCCTTTACACTTTTACACACTGACTTTATTGAAATTGTGCTGTTTATTTTCTGTGGGTTTATATTTTATTAAATAATTTGTATTATAAAAAGGAATTCTGTTATGATCAAAATAAGAAACGGAACAAAACCAAAGATACAAAAACAACAAGTATATACATTACTACTTGTAGTATATTGCAACTACTATACACAAATCTTAAAAGCTTTACTCACTGGCAGCTAATCTTCCCATAACATATACAGTAAAAGTGAAATCTATTTAATTTCCTTTTATAATATCTATACAAAGTCCTTATTTCTCAAACATCCCCTCACAATAGCTGTTCAAGAACATATTTAATGAACGTCCTAAAGCCCCATTCAGTCACATGACGACCTGCCCCTCGGATCATTTTCAATGAATTTAAGAGGCGACCTTGAGTTTGCTTCCATTTCAATTAACCTTTTTGCTCTTGTTTTTCTTACAGTAATTACACCAACCCAAGCTGTGTTACAGCCTGAGCCACCATCCACACTACACCAATCTGTGTCAGTGGGCTATTTTTGGATGTGTGGGCACTTTTTATTATAATTGATAATACACAGAAAATAAAATGCTGAGGCATGTATGTAGGGCGCACCCACGCGTAGGATTACAGCCTGAGCGACAGCAGGGGTAGAGGTGGATGTCCAATTATTAGACTGTGTTGCTTTATGGACAGAAAAGCTGACAATTTAATACATTTTGTGACACACATGCAAAAATGTACACATACAAATGTTTCTTCTGTTGAATTTCTTCATCTGAGCTTGTTGAGATTCTTAAAAAAATAAAGCCTTCCTGAATAAATGTTGTTTTCTCTGCTCCTTGCTATCACAGAATACACATTAATTTACAGCAAAGATCGCCTTTACAAATCAAAACATATATCTTGATCATTTTTAACAAAAAGGACTTAATCACCCATCTGGTTTCAAATTGTGTCACATTTATTCAAATTCTTCTGGAACAATCTGGATCCCTTTTTGTTTCACTGACCGTATTATTTGTTGCATCAACCTTGTTGCATCAACAATACTTACCGAAAAAAATGCAGTGTGATTTGCTGCAAGGGTATTTTTAAAGGATTATGTTGTAAAAAAAAAAAAAAAAAAAAATGGGGACAGAAGCGTTGCCCTCAACCCCGTGAACTGGACTGGCCCCTCTTTGAGAGACCATCTGGTGAACTTCCTCTATAGACCGCCACATGTCCCCGCGCAAGCCCAGCAAGGCAATCTGCCACCCAGTATTAAAATGGGTTTAAGTGTGTGTGTATAAAGATAGTATGAGAGGGGGAAATTTGTTCCTGCTTTAAATCCAATATCCAGGTCAGTTGTTTGTCCTCAATCAAAGCATTCATCCATCAGTGAAGTGTGCTTACATATCAAATGGTGGCAAACTTGCTGCTGTGCTTGTTCACACCAGTAGATCAGGAAGCAAACCTACACACAGTATTGTTTTCAGACTTTAAAATGACATGTTCAAAAAAAAGATTAATCTCAAATTCACCAAGGCTGCTGCTATGAACTCGCTGAAATATGAAACCTTGAATATACTGCCACAGATCTGCGTTTCATCTGATAATATCCGTCAAAAAACAGAATGGCATGCAGCTGAGGGTTTTTGTTAATGAGCTATCAAAGGGGAAGTCTGCAAAGGATTAGTGACGAAAAAAACAGCTTTAAATGAGTTTCTATTTTTGTGCGTTGCATCAAGGTGAACAGCGTGGCCTGACCCACTACACCCTGGCTTTCATGTGAGACAGATGCTCAGTAACAGATCTGTTTGGGCATTTCTGCCAACCAGAGAACACCCACTGCTTCACCTGTCTCACCTGAACCAGTCCTCCATGAATTTCCCATCATGTGTGTGAAAAATGAGAGGCGCCTACTGTGTCTCATCACCACACTGTATCACAGCACCAAACTGGTTTTTAAAATCTTATGTTTCTCATCGTATCGTCATTTAATGACAAGGCTCCTCATACAGAACAATAGTTACTGATTACAACCTACTGTCTTGTAATGCCGTATGGTGGAGCACTGCAGTGTGTCTCTCAGAGCCCGACATGACCCACTTTCTCCACGGTCTGAACACCTGCACAACACCAGCCTGTGCACCGATGCACTCTGGGAAAAGCAGGAAATGTTACAACACTGTGAGAATGCATTGACAGATAAAGCAGAAGGCCAAATTATGCATGACTTAAAGAGCCTTTTGTTCATTTCCTCGTCTTAGGGAATGCTTTACAATACAATAAAACTTCTTCAAATAGTGTGTTTGTATGCACAGGTTTTGCATGATGCTGATGAAGCAGTATGAATTATCAGTGCTTTGATCACAGAGAGCAATGTCACGCACGTGGGCTGACAAATATAGACATGGATTGCTTTGACTCCTCCGTTCACACCTGTCAAAAGTGTTCACATTCACGTTGCTTTTGCAGTGTTGATGTAATTATGTTTGTTCAAGTGCTTGTACTCAGAATAATGGACTAGATAAGCGATACCCAGTGCCGAGTGAATCTTTTTTTAGGAGCAGAGAGTGACCCAGACAGCACAAAACACAAGGGGAGAAGCGAGAAGGAGGGAGGAGGAGGGGAGCAAAGGGATGGGGAGGGAGGAATATAAATGAGACAGAGTGAAGGAAAAGTACTGGGCGGATGTGGCGGTGCAGATGCAGAATGCATGAGCGCACGTGCACTGGAAGTGGGCGTGGGGGTGAGCACAAAAGGAAGCGGGTGCTGCAAAGCGGCGGGGAGACAATGTGAAGTTCGAGGCGACTGAAGGTGAACAGCAGAGAGGAGTGGAAATGTGCTGTGAAATGGTGCTGACGTCAGAAACCGAGGACCACGAGATGCAATAAAAATCATAGAGGATATTTGAGGAAAAGATTCTAGAGAGAAATTCTTCATAATAAGAGGAAGGACACTTTGCAGGAACTGAGACAGAGCAGAGAAAAGGATGCTGAAGATAAATATAAACTTAGAAAAAATCTAAGAGAAGAGAATAACTGCAACACTCAGCCTTGCCAAAGAGAAATGTTAAAGACTGTGAATTCAACTCTGACTGGGCTCCCACTTTGGTTCAGACTGAAATATCTCTACAACTACTAGATGGATGGATTGTCATTATTTTGTACAGTCATTCATGGTTCCCAGAGGATGAATCCTACTGACTTTGATGATCCCGTGACTTTTCTTCTAGCGCCACCATGAGGTTAACATTTATAGTTTAGAGTGAAATATCTCAACAACCAACACGTTCTCATCGCAACTCGCCATAAATACTGACACTGTCGCAGAAAACACGTGCTTAATGTTGTGAATTAAACAAAAACACTTGCTTAGGATCAGGCAATAAAAGTTAAAAACCACTACGTTTGTACAGTGGAAATGACACTGAACGTTATGAACACGGGACACAAACGAAGAACTGATTGTAACATGGCGAACGGGACATGAACAGCGGCCTCCGAGGTGAAAGCTTTGTGTTTCAGGATGAATTGTAATAACTCTGGTGATCCCCTGTCTGCATGTCCAAGTGTCCTTGAGCAAGACACTAATCCCCAAGTTGCTCCCCAGGCGCTTCAAAGCAGCCCTACTGCTCAGGATGGGTGCAGAATGCAGAAGTCAAATTTCATGTGTGTACCATGTATATATGATAAATATAATAAAGTGAATGTGTTGTCCCATACTGCATGTTAGCTCAAGCACCTTTGTGCCTACAGTAAACAACCTCACAGAGCTGCTATAGCATGGCTGTTTACATCTGATGCTGAATGAACAAGAACCAAGAACAGATCTCTGGTGTTTTACCATAAACCACACCACTCTGCAGATTATCACAGTGGGAGTGAAGTTGGGGGGAAAAAAGGTTTAAAAGTATGTACAATAAATGCAGGTATGAGTAAAAGGTTATGAGATGTAGTGAAGGCCGAACAAAGCTGCAGCTTCTCCAACCCAGATGGGACTGCTCGGTCATTTGCTAACCAGAAAGGGCAGCAGCGGCGCGGTGCCCACAGTCCCACAGTCCCACAGTCCCACAGGCCTACGAGGCTGCTGATGCAGGCTTAATAAAACCCCTGAAAAATTATGCCAGCGCATCATTGAGTGACACACCGCTGACCGCTTAGCAGATGCCCTGCAGCAGCTGAGGCTAGTGGGTTGATCAAGAGCACCTCAGTATTAGTTTTTATGGAAGAAGATGGTGTGACTTGGTGTGACGCTACATGCTTTTAATCCTTGTTCTTTTAAATTGGCTTCATCAGACTTTATATTTACTTTATATTTGACTTTACATTTTCACCTCAGAGATTTTTCTCCAATCCGGCGAGGTGACAAAAAGGTTGTGAAAGAAAAAGTGGTGTGAGAAAATACTACAGATGATCATCTCTAATCCACTGTACACTTAAAACAAGAGGAAAGTAGAGCTGAGGAACGAGAGGAAACACAGTGGGAGGAGACATCGGTATAGTACAACTAATTAAAGTATTTCTATTAAATATGATCCTCCGTCTGTCACCTTTAGGATGACACAGAAACTTCAGAGACCATAGTTTAACTTTAGGTCACGCATATGTGTGGATGTTTGAAATGCATTTTTTTTGTTTCCAACTATAGGATGAAGCAATTTATGGAGTGCAGAAAGGAGGGTGCAGAGATGAGATAAAAGTCTGTCATATGATCCTGAGGGTTGCTGTGGCAACCGCTTCCAGCAGTCAGCTCGAACAAGGTGCGTCAAAAGCGTCACCCAGTGAGGTCCAGCTGTAGAAATACTAATAACAGATCAGAACCTGAGCTCGTCGTGGATGCTACACTCTGGTGTGGGTTTTAGTTTAACCTAAAGAGAGTTTGAATTTTACTGCAAGGCATCACAAATACAGAGAGAAGAGTTGTGATTCAAAAGTACTGTAGAGGTCATGTCTTATTTGGAGTTCAAACTGTATTAATGCTTATTAATCAAACAGGATTTTGTTCTCAACCGAGTTTAAAGCCACTTCCTATGTTCTTTATGATCACATGTATTTAATAATGATGCAGATGAAGAGAAATACCAAGAAGCAACTGAGGACAAACACATCTGATTAAGACGACCAAGGATTCAGACATGTCGGAACAAGGAGGATGAAATAAATCCATGGGATCAGGATGAAAAATGGCCCCTCGATAATATCTTCCTCCCCTATCTCGGTGGCGTTAGAGAATATTCTGGTGGATGGAGCGTGATTTATGATCCCCAGGGTGACTGTGTCTGCTGCAGTCGTGTCGCACGTCCGATGTCTAATAGAGAAACGACCACCCAGTCCAATGTTTGATCAGAGAGATAAAGCTGTTAGCCAAAGATTACTAGAGTGTAGTCATCTATGAAATATATATTCTCTTTCTGTCAGCTAATTAATTCATGCATTAAATCATCATAAGCTATAGTTAAGCATTACTTTATAAGATCTCTATACGATATCCAGAGTATTAATGTAGCATCAAACAAATGTTTGCAATGTAAAGATATAGTGCAATAGGCTAATGTCTACCTGAACAGAGGATGAAGTCGCTCTCCCTCTGTGTGTGTTGTAATCCCAGTTTCTCTGTGCTTTGTTGACATAGCCGGGCCTGCCACACTTTACTTACTTTAGTGCATGTGAGCGTGCCCCTCTGGCTAGTTCGTGGCCGCCGCTCATATGGCGGTTACAGCTGATAACTCCGTACCTGCTGACAGCTTCTTTTGCAGAAGAGTAGCACCCACCCTCTGGCCCCCTCAGGTAAACACTGTTAGCTCTGTCAGCACTGTTGGCGTTGTTTGCACTTATTGTTTGCACTGTTAGCGCTGTTTGCAACATTTGGCTTTGAACGTTAGCTGCTATAGCACCGTTAGCTCCTAGCACCATTAGCTGCTATAGCACCGGCGCAGGCGAGTGCAGCGGCATTTGGTTCGGCCAGGTCATCTTTGGTGCATTGTGGAGCTCGGCTACATCTCATGATTTGTCCCATGGTTTGGGATTCGCCACACACACATGCATCTGAAGTTGTTATTTTCCATTTCTTCATGGACACTTTGCAGCGTCCTTCGCCAGCCCGCAGGCGGTTCAGTGCTTTCCAGACAGCCCAAGGTTGATCGTGGCCGGTAGCGAGGCATTCATCTGGGGTGATGCCTCTCTCCATCCATTGGTTTGTGAGGCTGCCAAGGCTGCTCCATTTGTTCCGCCATTCAGTAATCCTGGCATCAGTTGGGGTGATCTCCAGAACTTCAGTGGTGTCCAGGAAACTGCTCCTTGGGGTGCAAGCAGAAGCCTCCACGTGGCGCATCCCGGGCAATGCTGACGACGGAAACCGTACCACAGCGATTGATTGAAGTAGCCAATTCTGCAACCACTGACCGTCAACGACAGTCAAGTTTTAGTTTTTTTTGCAAGCACCGTTAGCTGCCATAGCACCGTTAGCTACTGGCACCGTTAGCTGCCATAGCACCATTAGCTCCTAGCACCGTTAGCTGCCATAGCACCGTTAGCTACTGGCACCGTTATCTGTTATAGCACCGTTAGCTGCAATAGCACTGGTAGCTCCTAGCACCGTTAGCAAGGAGGGTAAAAAGAGGAGATGTAACGCGTCATATATTTGGGGTACAACACATGCCACTTGCCGAAATTGAGCCAATAGCAACGCATGACCGCAGCTTCAGTTACACTGCACATGTGTTATTATACCCCAGAGTTCAAAACCGTGTCCCAGCCTCTTTCAATAGGCCTTGACCACTACTAGCACCTAGCACCAATAGCTGCTAGCAACATTAGCAACTAGCACCATTAGCTGCTAGCATCGTTAAACAAGGACGGTAAAAAGAGGAGATGTCATGTTTCATTAAATGGTCATATCTTTGGGGTTCAGGCTCAGCCGTGGCCATGTTGTGAGACGTTTGGAGCTCTGAATGCTCTGAATTTTGAATTTAGCACCATTGGTTTATGATTTATTTATATTAAGGTTTATTCATAAGTGTAGGGTTACATTTTACATCACTGGTAGAATAAAGTATTTGCTCATCTTTAATTGCAAAATGTCCTTCATTTCTCTCTGTCACTGTTAATTTATCGTTTTGTTCATTTTGTTTGTTTATTTATTTTGCACAATTTAAGAACAACAACATAACAAAAAAAATAATAATATAATATATTATATTTATTATTATTATTGGAATAATAGGGAAGAGGCAAAAAAAAAAAACACTGGGCTTATCTGAAGCCTCCACCTAGAGACAAGATTAATATAAAGAAATAATACGACTGCATAATAGTTCATATATCTATTATGAGTTGTATTCATTTATTCATGCTCATTTGGAAAAGGCATGTGTTTCTCATCCCAACAATCTCACTGTTTGAGGCTACAACTGTGTTTTTGGGATGCTAACAGTATATTTTTGTCACCTTCAGAATAAACCCTGTTGTAGGTTATTTCTGCCTCCTGCTGATAGGCCAGTGTTGAACGTCTTAAATGTTTTATCAATTGAAAATGACGACAGCTGCGTCAGACCATCACTTCCTCAGGTAGGAGTGGATAACCTTGACAAACCATCCTTTTCTCTCTCTCTCTCTCTCTCTCTCTCTCTCTCTCTCTCTCTCCCAGCAGCATCCCACCTTGCCATGCACAGATGATGCTGTGATGGTCCAACAACAACAGAGTGAGTGGCAGGTGATATTTGTCATAGTTGGTAATGAGCAGCACTTTGTGCGTCACGGTGCGTCCCGGACTCTCCAGCCTGCATGTTAATGGGCAGCAGAGCAGCATGTGATCCTCCAGTCCTCCAGTAGTCATCCAGCCACCACACCGACACCGACACACTAGTGCTGCACGGAGGATCTATTCAGGACACTTTATTCTGCGTTCATAATAAAAACCCTGGATATTGTTGATTGCTGCTAAAGACTCCAGGTGAGAAAGATTTTGTTTTCCTAACACCCCTCCACATGTGCATCTCTCTCTCTTCCCAAATATCCTTGATGCAATATACACCTCAAGTGCAACTACCTTTGTTTACATGTATTTATTTATTACATCTACCCTACCTGTTTTACAAGTGCAATTACATTATTTTTTATATTTTATACTTCTAGTGTAACACTTCTGTTTATGTTTATTTATTACATCTACTTTACCTGTTTTATTTGCTTTATAACTGTGTGTGTTTTACCTGTTATATGTTTTATCTGCCTCGTTTAGTCTTGTCAAGTATTTGTTTTAAAGCACTGACCAGAAGTGGCAAACTGTGAATCTCGTTGTATTTAATACAATGACAATAAAGCTTTCTATTCTATTCTATCACCTCAAAAGAAAGTTCACATAAAGCTGCAAAATAGTTTAATTTGATGTCTTTATAAAGACACAGCTTTATTTTGAGTCCTGCTGAAGTTCGTGTACAATTTTGCATCGTGATGGAAAAATGTGCTCTGTTTTTTTACGCACAGAGGTCAGACAATAATCGTCTTTGACCTTGATTGTGTTGCGTTTTTAAAAGTCGTCGCATCCCTCGTGATGAGCAGTGAAGCCAGAGGTGGAAACATCTGGGCTATCAGCATCAGCACCAGTATGTGTCACCATGGTGTTCACAATGAGTGATATCTGAGCTGTGGTGTTGATTATAGTGAGGTGTGTTCATCCACTGAGGTTTAGCTGCTCCTCTTCAACTAGATTATATTTTACAGATTAAAAAAAAGTACAAATCTGTGTCTTTAGAATGGAAAAAGCAAATCTGTCTTGTTTTAAGGGCACTTAAAACAACATTTCACAGTTAACATTAGTCATAAACTCTGATCTATCCCTTATAATCACCTAGTTCATCACTCCTCTATGAACTGTACAGCAGCAAAACCATAATTTGGATTTGCTCTGGTTATAAAACAAATCCTATAGAAACTGAATTTTCCAAACTGGTAATTTATTTCTTAAAGTTCTGAGATCTAATGGGCTGTTTCCAGTAAAGTTAAGTAAAATAAAGTGAATGAGTTAGTTGTTAAAGGCTTCAGGCATTCAATACTTTGTAATTTAAAGTGTGAAACAGCTGATAAACCACTAACTGCAGGTTTGGACTTGTAAAAGAGGCTGGTAATCGATCAATAAGGATTCATGAACTATAGGCGAGGACTTTAAACAGGACTGACTATTGAAGCTGATATACCTGCTGTTTTCATCCTGTTAGTTATGTGTTATATTGTGTTACTGGAAGTGGTTTGAAACCTCATTAACTATTCAAATATAACTTGTCTGACAGTGAAAACAGTGACGTGTGAGAGTGTGTGTTCACAGTTAGAGGGCTCAACTTATTAGGGACATTTTTTTTAAAAAGTGTGATTTCTTAACAGGGATTTCTGAAGTGCTACAATAGGCCCTCAGTATTATTTATAGTCATTCAGATGTGTTATTTTTAATAAACTGTGATCATTTTGGAATCACAGTTGCTTAAAGCTGAGGCGACAAGTCAATTAATTGATTAGTTGATTGACAGAGAGATAATTTTGATGATTGAGTAAGAATTTCCGTGATTATTTAAAAAAAAAAAAAAAAACATTTCCTTATTCCAGCCTCTCATTTGTGAGGATTTGTTGCTTTTCTTTGTCATTATGTGACAGGATATCTTTGGGTTTTGGACGAATCAAGCCATTTGAAGACATCAACTTTGGCTTTAGGAATTTGTGACTTTGGCTGCACAATTAATCTGAATTTGGCTGCAATATTTGTGTAAAAAATGGCAAAATGCGTGTCAAAATACCATTTTAAATTAAATATTGTGGTGCTGCAGAGATGTTCTGGCCTACACGTCATCTTCTACAGACTTTTGCTGTTACAGTATCAACCAAAATAATCACAATTAGATCTTTTTTCAAAATTGTTCAGCCCCTATTTGTGACGGACATTTTTTTTAACTTTTTTTTCTGACGTTTTATATATGAATCAAGAAAATAATCTGCAGATTAATCAACAATGAAAATATTTGTTAGTTACAGCTCAAGTCTCGGTACATCCATTGTTAGAGTCACAACAGAAGACAGTTAAACACACATGACAACCCGCCATCCTGCTCATTGTCTGCTGTAATGTACAGAAAATGACTGTATATTGCACCCTCTGGTGTTGATGTGACATTTCGTCAGAATGAGCATTTAGTAACTCATTTAGTAGAAGTGATGTACAGGATGTGGTAGTGAAGAATTACCCTGCATATGTGCATGCTTTCCCTTGTTATGAAGAATAAAAATAAAGATCAGGGACGTTATAAAGCCATGATTGACACAGGAGAGAGAACATCTGTCTATTGTGGTATGAAATGATTCCACACAGTCAGACTGTTAGTATCAGCTGAGGTCATCTAAACTGTGTGTTGGTGGGTTTTTCCAGCAGGATTATTCGTCGTGTGTTTTCATTTCCCACTGCTGGCTTCATGATGCAGCCTCTGATTGATATTACGTGTCTTGTATGCTGTAGGATGGGATTGAATGACAAGACAGGCAGAGAGGCAGCGGCGCTGGGGGCTTTACAGTTAATGCACACAGGATTATAAAGACTTGTGAATGGCCTCTGGATTATTGCATCACAGGCTCATCTTGACATGCACAGAGGAGGAAATCTGTTGTGGGATGAAAAATGCATAAACGAGTTAAAGCAAATGCACATTCTGAGCACGAATTAAGTTGAGTTTCTGGAGTGTTTGTATCATTGTTGTCACTGAGAGGAGCTCTGAGAGTGATTGTGTGGCGAATCTGCTGGTGGTAACAGAGTTTGTTTGAGGCTGATGTAAGCAGTGACGACAAAGCCTTGTGTGCATCATTGCTGTTGCATCACACTCGAGGTGCAGCATCTTCATTTAGCCGTACATTTTCCTTCTGCTTTGACAGGACTTTGATTATTTGATCAGTCACAACCAACACAGAGAATCATCTGCATTCATAGCCAGTTGTGAGTTTTATTCATCTTTTCCTCTGACGGTGTTCAGATAACCTAAGATTCGCAGTTTTTGCACGTCACTGGACAGCAGATTTTTTTCATAATGGAGAAATGAGTCACTCAATAAGTAATGAGCCTGCACCAGGGCTCGTGATGTGGATCAAGAGAACACATGACGGCACTTCATCCAAAGCATCATGTTCACTTCCATTACGTTTTGGGTCGAACCAACCACTCCCTGAGAGAGGGGTGAGGCTGGATGTTGCAGTGAGGCTTCAGAGGATTATGGGGATTTACAGGAGGGGGGAAAAAGCTCCACTAAAGTTAAGCTTTGCAGAACAGGGAAATTAAATAGAACAATTTGCAGGATTGGGAATTTTTTTGGGACCAAAAACACTGCGCATGAGACAAAGAGCTGTGGTGTAAAAAAATGTCTGTTCAAGTCCCTGCTGAGTTTGTGTTGAAAGAATGGGGTTAAATTGACACACACAGGTGTGACGGATGGTCTCCTGTCTTTATGTTGACATCCTTCATGGCTCTGGAGAAGCATAACCATGTGTTACAATCCATTGTCTCATTACGAACCTAACCAAGCACTAAATGGAGGAATAATTGTGTCAGCGACTGTGTGAAGTGTTATTTAAGGATCACAGCCAGGAAAAGGAAGCTTGAAATGACTGTACAATAAATGAGCCTTGACAAGGGCACCAACCTGGCAATCTTTTATTTAAAATGGAGACTATTTATGGGATTTTAGTCCAATAATAGAAGATTACATTTAAATTTTTGATGATGTCCTTGAAATATAATTTTCTATTTGACCTTTCTGTTTTTCTGATGCAGGACTGAGGCCCAGACCTAAAATCCAGCTGCTGTCACTCCTCAGCATCTCCCTACCAGCTATATCTATCCACCTCTTCTCCACTCTGCCTTTATCACCTTTCTCTGTTCCCACTAGACTCCATCTCTCTCTTTCTCTCTCTCTCTCTCCACCCCCACCCCCCTTTCCAACCCTCAGCCTCCCCGATGCCTAAGAACAGCAAGGTGACGCAGCGCGAGCAGAGCCATGAGCACGTCACGGAGTCGGTGGCTGACCTGCTCGCACACGAGGAGCCGCTGGACTACAAGAACAGCGCCCTGAACGTCGGAGGGGCCGCTGGGAAAAAGGTCCCGCAGATAGAGGTGCCCGAAAACGATGGACGCCCTGCCTGGAACAGCAAACTGCAGTACATCCTGGCCCAGGTGGGCTTCTCTGTGGGCCTGGGGAACGTGTGGCGCTTCCCTTATTTGTGCCAGAAGAATGGAGGAGGTGAGTCACTGCATTAGTCCAAGCTGCAGCGTTGCAGAAGGCACAGTCAACCAAGTGACCTATCACATTCACTACAGAGTTCCTTTTACTTTTTCAGTAACTGAAATCAGTAACTTCATCTTAACTTTAAGGCCCACAGTGGGAGGATGTTACCATGACAAACAATGTGAAGTGGTTACGCACATCCAAAACTGTTGTCGGCAGGTGCTGGACCAATAGAAGACAGCAATGAAAATATAAATAAAGGTCCACTCACTGTAGCTCCCTTAAGTGCAATTTATTAGCACATCCTCAAGTGACGTTTCAAGCAGATGCTCTTCTTCAGACTGTTGTTACCTTGACCCTTTGAGATATAAAAAAAAAGAGACAATATGACAGACAGTAATATACGTTGATAGTGTCTCCAACCCAGGGACACTGAGAATAAAGCAAGTGGCAACCTGCTGAGAAATGAAGCCAACGCGGAAGTGCCAAAAACTGCAGTTCCTCAAATGACCACTTGAGGCTGGCTCCAAAATCGAGTCATTCCCCGTAAACCCCCATGTTAATATTCCCGACTTTACAGCAGAAATAAACATGTTTACAGCCTGGTACAAAAAACGGTTTTGGTTTTATAGCTAATTTCCCCATTCATGACAATTGCGTGGGGTGTTAATTTTTATATAACTCACCCGTTTGACTTATATTAAGGCTTAAAGTTCGGAATAATTAAGCTTTAAGTGACAGGTGGGTGCCCTAGCAGGTCGCTAGCTGCTAGCTGTCTGTTCTCCTGCGTCACCTGGGCCGCCTCATCTCCACCGACGATCCACCTCTTTGCCCATTTTTGGATTAGCCGTGAGTTGGTTGGCGGAGTAGTCACTGCTAAGATGGCGACAGCCAGAGCCACCTAGTTTGAGCTTCACAACGGCTCTTCACAAAGCTATGGATGACGTCACGTAGACTATATTTTATAGTCTATGGAATAAAAACAGAGTGCTCCAGTTGTCACTGTGATATTTTATTTTTCTACTAATAAACACTAATGCCATCTGACTGTTTAAAAGATGATATAATCACATAAAAGTTATAAACATAGCAACTTTACGTATGTTTTACATGAAGCGGAACATGTAATATATGTGATTTTCCAAAATAAAAAAAGGGGTTCAGCTATTTATGATCCCCATCAGGATAGCACAGTCATCGGGATCAACGTTTTAATTTGTCCAATACTTTGGTTTATGACCAAACGCCTGCAACCACGGTTTTACACTCTGCGACTCACGTTATCGCAGTTTCACAAGTGTGTCGGAAAACTACGGTGGCCTTCAGGTAACATAAAAACTTAAAAGTCTCTCTCTAGAGCCAGTGCTTGGTTTGTCCGTTCTGGGCTACTGTAGAAACATGGCGGACTCTGTGAAGAGGACCAGATCCCTATGTAGATATAAAGGCTCATTCTAAGCTAACGAACACACAATAATTCTTAGTTTCAGGTGATTATACACTAATGAAAACTTCGCTATGAATATTATATTCCATTTCTGCTAATAGATCCCCCGAAATGTTTCACACTGTTCCTTTAACACTGTGATATTGATTTGATTGATTGCCTAATCCCATTTGACACAAGTGATCTGTTGTTGAAATCTTTCACATATATAAAGTCAACATCTGCTCAGCTTCTTGTTTAGCGTGTCACCTTCACTAGGTCAGTTACCAGCGACCACCACAAACTACATGGAGCTTCCATTCAGGACAGAAGTGCCAAGAGAGCAGCTGTATTGTGCGGAAAACAGCCCAGTCTAAATATAACTGCGTTATTGATTACTACTGCCGACAGGCCAGTCTGGGCTCCGCTGATACTCTGGTAAACAGAAAAGGGCTCGATAAAAAATGTAACTGTATAGTGATGAGGGTTTGGAGCGTGTAACCGGAGGCGCACACAGTGAAAACCTGAGTTCACTATAGCGGGAGAAACATCTTGTCATCGTGGATAGATAAGACGTGCTGCTGCTCACATCGCTCCAAGTCTTTAACGTTGTTGTGTTTGCTGCTTTACCGCCTGTGTCTGATTTACTGCACACAGGCAGGATTTATTGCTTATAGGGAGGATTTACTGTCGGTAGACTCTCAGACCAGGCACGTTATGTGACCGGACAAGCGGCCATTTTTCACTCCGTAATTGTCCGTCTGGCAGCCAATTACAGACACATTAAAGGTCTGTGTTGTTTGGGAGTTATCGCTGTGTGGGCTTCTCTCTCGTTTATGTTGTTTCTCTTCACCCTTTAACATCCTCTATCATTCCTCCCTCCATTGTCACATCTTTATATATATCACATTATATAATCTGTGATGGAGCAAATCCTGGCAAAGGCCCAAAACTCCTCACATTTACCCTCACTCTTCTCTCTATTTCATCTTTCTTGATTTAGCCTTTCGCCTCCTCTCCTCTCTCTTTGCCTCTTTACTCCGCCCACTGTCAAATGTTTGTGTCACTGTATGTAATTCCTACTTTGTACTATGTATTAATAGTAGTACGTGTTTGCCTGCTATAAATCCCAGATGATGAATCACCCTTCACATAGCTGCATCCTGATTACGCCTCCACTGGATTAAGCTGCAAAGAGACAAATTTAGACTTACATCAAAATTAAAATGAAATTCAAAGGATGTTCATCAGTGGAGTCGAGGACCTTACGTTTGAGAGGAGCCGGGTGGGGGAGGGAGTTCGGTAAATATATCTCACTGGATCACATTTTTTTAACCGTGATGCAAAATTGCTGAATTACTGTACAAATGACACTGGTGTTAAAACAGCGACGTTTATACTCAAGAACAATGCCAGTATATTTGCATGTTTTAGTCTATTTATTACAAATCCCTCATAGAATGACCAGAACAAATATATTTAAAAACAGTTTACTGTCCTTTAAAAATACAACAGCTGTTTCAAAAAGGTGCTGATTCATTTCTGTGGTAATTTTTGAGACTGTTTGTGATGTTTCTGTTGTATTGGATTACATTTTACTGAAAGTTTCTAATACTTTTACTAGAAAGAAAAAATATTAAAAACTGAATGCAGTCTAATACGACAGCGGCCTCAAAATATATGATTTACTGTAATTTATGAGCAAACAAGGAAGGTACTGGTGTCAACGAAAAACAAAGCAGAATTTTGCAGCAATATTGCACACTGTGAAAAGTGGTTGGCTGTAAAGTTTACGTTATTTAAAGCAAAAGATTAAATCTGTAAGGAAAAGTCAACTCCTACATAGTCTGGAAAAAGGATATTCTTTAATTCCTATATTAGTTTGTTTTGTGTTATTCTTTAGGGAAATACTTTTGTGTCTGTGGCAATTGTCAGAAAAATACAACAATAAAAGTAGAGCTGCAACGATTAATTGATTAGTCGGCAACTATTAAATTAATCGCCAACTATTTTGATAAATGATTAATTGGTTTGAGTATTTTTTTAAGAAAAAAAAAGTCTAAATTCTCTGATTCCAACTTCTTAAATGTGAATATTTTCTGGTTTCTTTCCTCCTCTATGACAGTAAACTGAATATCTCTGAGTTGTGGACAAAACAAGACAGTTGAGGACGTCATCTGTGGCTTTGTGAAACTCTGATTGACATTTTTCACCATTTTCTGACATTTTATAGGCCAAACATCTAATCGATTAATCGATAATGAAAATAATCGTTAGTTCAGCCCTAAACAAAAGACATTAAAATTAAGGACGGACATCACTCTTGTTTTTCTGTGTTGGTGTTGACTTCCCTTCCATTTTTGTGTAAACTGTACAAATTGACTAATTTGCCTTGCAATGCTTCATACAACGTGCAGTTTAAGTTCAACAAGCCTTCCTGTCTTCCAGGTGCCTACCTGGTTCCCTACTTCATCCTCCTCCTCATCATCGGCATCCCACTCTTCTTCTTGGAGCTGGCCGTGGGTCAGAAGGTCCGACGTGGGAGTATTGGCGTCTGGAACTACATCTGTCCCAGTCTAGGTGGGATAGGGATGTCCAGTCTGATGGTGAGGGGGGAAAAAGCACAGATATTTTATTTTCAGAATTATCTATCATCTCTAAAGCAGGAAGCCTAAAACATGCACTTCATTTCTTTAGTGTGCTGTAGTTGTTAAAGGCTTTATGGCACCTCAGAAAAGCAGCTTGACAGCAGTGAGGTGGAGAGAAAAGGCGTGGGTCCTCTGATAAGAATCAGGGCGGTTGTGATGGAGGAACAGCTGTCAAAAGCCTGCAGTTAAACAGACGCACATCTGCTGAATGTGCACCAGTATTAGGGGAAAAAAAGCCACAGTTATGTCTATGTGGTAATTTATAATATTATGCCTTTCGTCTGCATGAGCAGACTCTTTGAATATCTATCTATCTGAGGGACAATTTGATCCCTAATTTAAAGGAAGTACGGCTTTGTGTGCCTCGTGCATGTTTATAGCATGTCACAACCATGAAACTGATATGGCATAGAGCAGGATAAAGTTACAGGAACATCTGGAGTCACCACAACAACCTTCACACCGCCTCAGGCTTTCTTGGGATTATGGGAGGTATTGATGTGCTCGGGAGTGAGAGGTAGCCTTTCTTTGGAGTTGCACGGCTGGCGCAGAAGCAGCTATAAATAACTCGCAGAAGATCAGTGTTGAAAAGAGAGCACTTTAATTATTCATGCTTTCCTCAACCTTATTTAGCTTGTGAATGTCCTGGCTGGCAAGACTCATCAGAAGACTGACAGCAACATGGAACATGCACAAAGCACGCTGCCTCATTTACATACTTCTATCACACTGTACAGATCTTATTATACAGTTTAGTGGAGGTATGAAATTTTACACCTTATACTGGAAAATGTAAATAAACAGATCTGTCTGTCTGTCTACCAATCTATCCATCCAGGTGTGTGGCTTTGTGGGTCTCTACTACAATGTGATCATCGGCTGGAGCATCTTCTATTTCTTCCAGTCCTTTCAGTATCCTCTTCCGTGGGCCGAATGTCCAATCAGAAGGAATGGGACACTTGCCAGTGAGTGACGTTAAATACAAACTAACAGTTTTCTGTGTTTGGTTGTACTTAGCTCCACCCTCTCGTGTCACACACAAAAAAAACAACATTGCGACGGCACAAAATGCTGAACTCAAGGCTTCAAAACGGTAGTCCACAAACCAACGGGTGACATTACGTCCACTTCTTATATACACAGAACTACATTGCCATTAAAGCCATGCTGCTAGAAATCATAGACAAGTAATACAATGTCAGTGCAGAAACACGTTGCCTCCCTGGATTACGTAATATAAGTGCTGTCATGAAATTGTAATCAATCAAAGGCACAGGAACACAGGAGAGTTTTTACTGAACAGCATGCTAACTAAATGCAGTCTCAATCCCCGGGTTTATTCTTCATGGATATAAAATATGTATTCTGGCCATTAAGTGGTTTATAATACTGACCAGTTTGTGTTTGTTGTTTCAAATCGACCTGTTTAATCAAATGCCATTACAATAGATTAATGCTTCATCGCCTAATATCAAGAGTGCGTACATTTTCAGGATTATGTAATGGATGTACGTGGTTCTTCTCACAATAATTCTTCAATGGGCTGCCATGGTACAACAAGCTTTAGGATTAAATTTGCGGCCTCAGCCTATCGACACACCTGCAGCAATCAGGTTAGACAAATTGTGTTAACTTCCTTACAACTATCTGTCACGACTTCACGGACGTAATCCAGATTAAAACCCTCTGGAGTTCATTTGATTAGAGAGGCGATGATCATATAAACACTCAGCATGTGTGTGACTCAGCGAGGCTGCTGGCAGGAAGACAAGGAGATTCAGACTGAAGGACGCTAACGCTGAAGGACAGCAGCAGAATGTAAACATTTCACTGTGTGTGTGCTTCTCATAGATCCAGTGTGACCAGACAGTAATTAATTTAGCAGAGGCCGTCTTGATTTCATCAGAATTAGATCGTCATACATCTATAAAGAGCTTTCCCTGCACCTGGATGTGTTTACGTGTCTGTCTGTGTGCATCCGCATACATGAATCTGCACCATCCTGCAACACTGCTGACTCTAAACTCTCACACACATTATATATAATACTATAATTTCTCCGAGGGAAGAATATACTGTGTTCGCACTGTACGGTGTTGGGAATTGGAGGTTCATGCTTTGCATACTAAGCACGCAGACGACCTTGTTTAGCTCCCTTTACGTCCGAGATATGTGTAAACCAGCCGGGAATTGAGATATTGACCCAGAGCAAACACTCATTATATTTCCCCTTCTCCGCGTCATCCAAACCTCCTTCACACCCGTTTCTCTTCCTTCATACTCATTATCGCCCAAACTAAAGCTTCTTCTTTCTGCAAAACATACAGTTGTGGAGCCGGAGTGTGAGAAAAGCTCGGCCACGACCTACTTCTGGTACCGTCAGACTCTGAACACCACCAGCACCATCGCAGAGAGCGGCGGCCTCAACGTGAAGATGACCCTGTCTCTGCTGGTGGCGTGGATCATCGTCTGCCTCGCTGTCATCAAGGGGATCGCCTCCTCTGGGAAGGTAGTGGAGAGGATGAGGCAGAAATGGATGATGTGATGAGAGAAAAATATGTTTTTCCTTACCTGAATGTGTTTTTTTTTCACTTTCACAGGTGATGTACTTCAGCTCTCTGTTCCCCTACGTAGTGCTGTTCTGTTTCCTGGTCAGAGGTTTAATGCTGAAGGGATCAATAGACGGCATCGCTCACATGTTCACTCCCAAGGTGAGACTTTCTTCCTCCCAGTATTTTTAATCAGCCACACTGAAAAACTGCTCAACGATCTGACTTTCTCTCTCCATCTCTCTCACAGTTGGAGAAGATGCTGGAGCCGCAGGTGTGGAGGGAGGCAGCCACCCAGGTCTTCTTCGCCCTGGGGCTGGGGTTCGGAGGAGTCATAGCCTTCTCCAGCTACAATAAGATCGACAACAACTGTCATTTCGACGCCGTGCTCGTCTCTGTCATCAACTTTGCCACTTCCATTCTGGCCACGCTGGTAGTGTTCGCCGTGCTGGGCTTCAAAGCCAACATCATGAATGAAAAGTGTGTCGTAGAGTAAGTTCACACCTGCAGAAGCTGTTGATCGTTATGTACCATTCAAATCTTTAAAGCCAAAAAGTTAAAACAAAAAAAGCTTGACCATCTCAGCCACTTGTTTGTTTCACGTGAAATAGTTAATTTCCTGTCACATACTGTACATAAACCAAAAATTATAGCCTGAATCCTCACGACATACAGGAAATAATAAACAAAACAACATCATGACAGTAAAGATGTTAATGAAATCCTCTTTCTGTACATACATATCATACATATTACAGTGTAATACAACGATTAGTCAACTCATCCATTAGTCAGATCGACAGAAAACAAATCGGCAACTATTGTGATAATCAACGAATCGTTGAACATGCTGTTTTCAGCCTCTCAAATATGGAGATTTTCTGCTTTTCTCTGTTTTATATCATATTAAAGTGGATATCGTTGGGGTTTTGGACTGAAAAAACAACACGACATTTAAAGACATCACCTTACAAATTTGAGAAACTGGAAAGGACAATTTTCACTGTTTTTTGACATTTTATAGACCACAATTGATCGAGAAAATAATCGGGAATTTAATCGCTAATGAAAATAATCATTAGTTGCAGCCCTAATGATATGTACATATTATCTTGTCATTTTCGTACTCAAGTCAAAGCAGACTATATCCTGTATATACACTCTCAATACATGCACATAAAACCATTTCTGTAAGTAGCGTAACTCATTCTTCACACAGTATTTATTCTGTATATACAGTACATAACAATCTGACCTGTAAATAAATGGAATGGGGTCCAACCCTTGTCTGTATATAACATGTACATGTTTAACTTTGCTTGATATCTTTGTTTAGCTGTATATCTGTATCGTCCTCTAAATGTGTGTACTTGACCAATAAAGATCTAATCTGATTCTTTTATCTCTGTAGGAATGCAGAGAAGATCCTGGGATACCTCAACTCTAACGTCCTGAGCCACGATCTCATCCCTCCGCATTTGAACTTCTCCCATCTCTCCACAGAAGACTACGCTGAGATGTACGGGGTCATCAAGGCGGTGAAAGAGGGCAGCTTCACCGAGCTGGGTCTGGATCCCTGTGTCCTGGAGGACGAGCTCAACAAGGCGAGTCCTTGGAACAGGTTCTGTATATTAGACTCTTTTTACACCTGTCAGTCTGTTACTTGACTTCAGTCCTCTGACCGTCTCTCTGCAGTCTGTCCAGGGCACCGGCCTGGCCTTCATCGCCTTCACAGAGGCCATGACTCATTTCCCGTGGTCTCCGTTCTGGTCAGTGATGTTCTTCTTCATGCTCATTAACCTCGGTCTGGGCAGCATGATCGGCACCATGACCGGCATCACCACACCGGTCCTCGACACCTACAAGGTCCAGAAGGAGCTTTTCACAGGTAGTGATTCCCCACTGACTGGACACTGTATGCTATTAGTAGTTGAAACCCCTGACTCGGCACCGCATTAAAGCACATTTGGGATGCATTAGGCTTTCTATCATTGCTCCGAGTGTACTGACTGCAAAACACTCACAGTAAACAAAACTGTTCTATTTTCCATTGTCTCCTCTTTTCCCCTGAAGGAGCGCTAATCTTTCTTCTTCTCTGGTTTGTTTCAGTGTGTTGCTGCATTGTGGCCTTCTTCTGTGGCCTGTTGTTCGTTCAACGCTCAGGGAATTACTACGTCACCATGTTTGACGATTACTCTGCGGGACTGCCTCTCACAGTCGTGGTCATCCTGGAGAATCTGTCTGTCGCTTGGTTTTATGGCACAAAAAGGTACAACTGGCTATAGGTTTGTGTGTCTGCAATTCATCACGCTCAAATTTGAAATATAGAAATAAAACTGGAACGGAGGAGAGTTAAATAAGCGTAGAATTGTACAAAGGGACATTTCTCATTACTGCAATGTTTTTGCTGTTCATTCTCCGTCAGGTTCATGCAGGATCTGGAGGACATGTTGGGTTTTCGACCATATAAGATCTATTTCTACCTGTGGAAGTACGTCTCCCCTTTCTGTCTCATTGTGCTCATCTCAGCCACTGTCATAGAGATGGCCATCAGCCCACCAGGATACAACGCGTGGGTCGAAGAGCTGGTCAGTCTGTCTTCATTTATTTTTGGGGTTTCTTTTAATTTGTATATTCGCCTGTTAAAAGGTTTTTCCTTGGCCCTCGGGTCTGGAGTCAGAGGGTTCAATAACTTTAATATCCTGTTTGCATTGTTTTGTATGTCATTTTCGTCTTAAGGAATTAGGGTAACACTTCATGTTACACGTCCGCAAATTTCATGGGAATTTGGTGATAATTAGAAGTATCCTATTTTAGATTTCTTTGGAATTACTGCCAAGTTATCCCAATATTTACTTCAAAATTCATCAAAAATTACTTTATTATAAACATTATTTAATACTGATATGATGAAATAGCATATAATGGTTAAACTAGGGCCCTTAGGCTTGAGAAGCGGCTGTGCGCTGCTTTTCATCGGAGGTTGAAAACCAAAACTAACAGAAGACACTTCTGATCAGACACAAATCTCACCATTGTGTGACTTATTGTCAACACAAATGTAACCTGGTAGCTGATGTAATGATTCAGGGAGGTTTTTTAAGAAATTTCAAATAAGTTATTTGCTAATTATTATCTAATTACCAGTAGACATGGAAATAAAGCATATCAATTAACTTAATAGTAATTTTCGATAGATTTTGAAGTAAATATTGGGGTAATTGGCAGTAATTCCAATTAAATTTCAAATAGGTTACTTGCTAATTGTCACCTAAATACCATGAAATTTGCGGACCTGTAAAATGAAGTGTTACTGGAATTAGTACTAAAGTCTCATAGACAAATATGTGTCCCCAAGAAGAACACTGGTATTTAAGACAATAGGTTTGTATGCAAGGTAATAACACAAAGCAGGTGTTCAGACCGAATGTGCTAATTGACTAAACACAAAGTACAGCTGAGGCTGATGGGAATGTGATTTTAATTTGTCCAAAGTATTGGACAAATTAAGATTTTGACCTGATGATGGCGCCAGATGAAAACTGAGGTGGTCACTAAAGTTATTACACTTCATCCTGACAGGAACATGGATGTGAGTACTGAACGTCATGGCAATCCATCCAAAAGTAACAGAGCTGCCAGATGAGAAATGTTAAATTATCGTACCAGAGGCTTAAAATGATGGTATTTTGAGGAAAATTATTGTACGAGAGTCACAACCACAAGAACAAATAGGCGTTTTTGTGTAATTTTACAAAACACATGACTTTTTGACGCGACCTACAAATCTAACCACATCGTTTTTTTTGTTTTTTTAAAGCAAGCTGACGAAGCTATAATGCATGGATATATGTCCATAAATCCACCAGTCTGACACTTTTTGTAATAGCCTACTGTTACAAAATTAAATAACAAGACTGGAGGACTGTTCATATTCTGCAGTAAAACAGTTAAGGCCATCAGCTAACTAAATAAATAAATTACTGGTGCTGGTAATTAAGATGAGACAGCGCAGACTAATTATCGTACATCTGGCAACGCTGAAAAGTGAACAAATTTGAACGATAGAGGTAACGTCAGGGATCACCAAAGTCAGCCAGATATATCTTCTGGGAACCTTGAATGTCTTTATTAAATTGTATGGCAATCCATCCATTAGTTGTTGAGATATTTCAGTCTGAACCAAAGTTGTGGGCCGACCTACCAGCTAGCACGGCTTAAACAACACTATTATTCTCCATCACACAACAAAACAACCTGCTGATCTCTTACAGTTTATACTTACAGGTAAAGATTTTCAGATTTTTTTATACGCCTCTCCATTTAGAGAAAAAAAGTCTTTGGATTACACATAATCACTAAATACCCTCTGTCTCTGTGTGTGTGTGTGTGTGTGTGTGTGTGTTTGTCTGCAGGCTCAGGAACGCTTCGAGAGCTATCCTCCCTGGGCGCTGGCCATGTGCTTCTCTCTCATCATCGTGGCCATGCTTCCTCTCCCCGTTGTCTACCTCGCACGTCGCTTCAACCTGATGTCAGACGGCTCCAACAAGCTGTCCGTCTCCTACCGTAAAACCATGATGAAGGACATATCCAACCTGGAGGAGCAGGACGAGTCCAGATTCATCCTCGGCGCCAAGCCCGGAGAGGCGCCGCCATCAGCGCCGGCACGCAGGCCCTTCCTGACTCCAGGAGGGACCAAACCCCTGGACACCAACTCCCTGTCTCCAAACATCTGCTACGGTACGAGCTACCAGAACGCTGCCATCAGCCCCACCACGCCGACCACACCGACCACGCCCGCCACGCCAGAGTCTGACTCTTGACTGCTGTCTAAACAACATCCCTCCGACACCCAGTCCTGTTGCACAGTTTACCTTCCAGCCATGAAGTCTCCACCGGGGGTCACTGCAGCGCTGAGAATCCCCACCACTGCCCTGCTAACGCCACCAAACTGTATGTAGCCACCCAATTTATCTGAACACACTCTTCCCTAAAATAACACCAAGGAACCTCCTGCAGCAGCAGGAAAATAAACAGTAGATAAACAGTGAAATCAGGGCGAGATTGACAGTGACACACTGTCCATCTGTATCTATTCTGTATATAACATCACAGGGTTTATGTGTTTAGGATGAAGTTCTGTGATCTGCTTTTCTTTGCCTTAGTATAAGGATCCTCAGCAGACAGCCTCCCCCCCCACCCCCCTCTCACAGTTTAATGCACATCCCTGTCTGCACAGTGCAGGGGATCTGAACGAATGAATGTAGTGGAGCCAGTGGGGACCTGCTGGTTGAACTGGTTTTCACCCAGTACGCTGGCACAGAGAGCCAAGATGAATGTGAGTTTAATTATTTTAAGGTTTAAAACCTGTCCTCAGTAGTCGTACTGTGTGTCAAAGCCACACAGTCTAAGTTCTTTTCTATTAAATCACAGTGATTTCAGTGAGTACGTACAGTATGTCTACACCATAGACTCTATATATAGATGGACGACGCGTCTCCACTTCCTCCCACTGTACCAAAGTGAAGCCAAAATATATTTGGAGTCCGAGTCTGCGTAGTAGTGATCGCGGGACTGGAGCCACGGTATCGCCTGAGCCAATCACGAGCCGAGCACGGCTGCTTGTTAGCGTGAGCCACCTAGCTGCTACGTTAGCGCCACGGTAGCTGTTTGGCTCGAAAGACACAACAACTAACCGTAATATCTCTATAACTACATCTATGATCAAACTGACACTTTCTATTACACAGACTGGTGATGGTTATGGAAATTTTAAGTCTCGTACAATTCCTGAGCCTCCGGCTGCGCTTACTTACCTCAGAGCAGCTGTCAATCATCAGACATCTCGCCCCCTTTTTATAGCATCAAATTACTAATTAAAACCAAACTTATCGGAAAAATTAACACTTGAACATAAATCAGCGGGATAACAACTACCGAAAATGACAGAAACCATCTTTGGGAAAAAAGTATTTGACGTGTACTTTGACTTTTTAGTTTGGCCCATGTTCATCCGCTAACATGGCAGGATTTATGAGCTATACTGCAGCCTGCCACCAGGGGGCGATCGATATGTTTTGGCTTCACTTTTGGCGAGCTGTCATGTCGTCCATCGTTATACACAGTCTATGGTGTAGATCTGTTTTCACAGGGTTTTGTGTATTGTAAACTAGCTGCTCTAAAGACATCCATTTATGTTCCATCCCCATCTCCTGCTGTGTTCTGTGTGTAGCCAGTATTGTTCTCTCTGTAAACAGTGGTATGCAGTATAGTAATATGATATAGGATATTATGATTTCAGTCTCATCGTCCGCGTTACACACACATTATAGCTTGTGAAAATCCCTCATTTCAGTTTCTCCACCAAAGAGTAAAAAAGTCGACAATAAAACACTTGAAATCTTCATATTTAGTTGTTGAAAGTGAACTACAAAGAGCACATAAGACTGAAACACAAAGGCACTCGTATTCTTCAGTGACAGCTTGTTTATGTGAATTTGAAACAAATGTCCTCGCTTAATGCAGTGACAATGCTATGAAAGCACAAAAGAGATTTTACACAATTATTGTGCACAAGTGAATTACTAACTCACTAACTAATTAAAATAATTGCTGCCACACAATGAATAAGCAATATGTATTTAGATTGGAGCACAAACTATGTTCACTATGGACCAAAAACATAATGAATATGAAATAGAAAAATCAGCAATGGACCAAACGATTAACGAACGAAATCCAAATAATGAAATATTAAACTCATCAGATAGTATGAACTTCTGTAAGCCTTGCACATACTGTATATTCATGCACAAACAAAACATACATGCACACATATGCTCAAATGCACACTGTTTCTGTATCTGTGTGGAGTAATAAACCTCATGAAGTGTTATTGAAACAGACAAACACCACACGGTTCCTTTGTGATGAAGATCTCTGACTTCTGGTTGAACGGATTCATTTTAGTGAATAGTTGTCTACAAAACTGTCTACAAGTTCAACCTGAGCACATTCAAGTTCCTGTCACATGGAAGAGGATACCTTTATTTATTTTTCTATCACAGTATTCAAAGCCATGGTGTTAAGGATTAAATGGACTATATTTATATTCCTGTATATTTGCATTGTATGTAGGTGTGATGAACAACAAAGATTTATCTTTTAAAAGTGACCAGTATATATAGATATATTTTCATCTTCTGTGATGCTTATTTAAATTGTATATCTAAAGACGTATCTATTTTGTAGTTTGTGTAGCTAATTCTTGTTGTGGGACGTGTGAAAACGCTGCTGGGATGTGGAGGTGATGTGTATGTAGTCTTGTTTGGGCAGCAGCTGGTTCTCTGTGTGTTCTTCTGGCTGCACCTGGTGATGTCTACTCACCTGTCCCCACACTGTAGCTGTACTGGTCTGCTATGGTTTTCAGCCACACTAGCACCACCTCCGTTTACCATAACACCATCTAGCAGGTCAAACTTTCCTCTTGTCCAACACTTCAGTTCAGAATATTAGGGCCACATTGAGGAAAAAAAATAAATCTGAGATTTCGAGAATAAAGTCATATTATTATGAGAACAAAGTCAGAAGTTTACGAGAAAAACAATTCGTAATATTATCAGAATAAAGTCATAGGTTTATTAGAAAAAGTCGTAGTCTTATGAGAATAAAGTCATAATATTATGAGAATAAAGCATAAGTTTACGAGAAAGAAAATCGTAATTTTATCGGAATAAAGTCATAAGTTAAAGAGAATTTTTTTTTTAATATTATAAGTATAAAGTCAAAATATCATAAAGTAGTAATTTGACATGTTATTTTAGAGGGGAAATAGAGCAGCCTGTGTGAAAATGAGAATTGGGAGCATCTTGTGAAGTTATACTTTATATGTTTCACAAATAATGAAATACTAAATATTTGGGCACATCAGCACCACATTATCATAAGTATCGGGACCTTGAAAAGATTGTGCAAGAAACTGTGTTTATTCCGAAGAAACAACCACACGGACCTGATGGAAATGCCTCTTTTGTGGAGGAGGAAATTACTTTTTTTCTCGTAAAGTTATGACTTTATTCTTGTTATATTACCGACTTTTTTTTCTTGAAATAGTATGACTTTATTCTCATTAACATACGACTTTTTTCTCGGAATATTAGGACTTTATTCTCGAAATCTCCGATTTCTTTTCCCTCAATGTGGTCCTAATACTCCGTCCTAAACTCAAACTCAAAATAATTCCAGTCTGCCCTTCAGCTACTTGAGATGAATGCTAAGACAGCATGCTAACAGGCCAACCTGTAAGCAGGTTGTCCTGCTAATTATGAAATCACACTAACGTGCTGACATGAAAATGATATGCTAAACATCAGCATGTTATCATGCTACCTTTAGCGTGACACAATTATTATGATACTAACTAACCTAACATTTTAAATGTTAGCTAGTAAACTATATCAGTATCACCATGCTAATACATCCAATAGTTGCTAGCATGCATGTTCAGATGCTAACAAGCTTTCAGTTCAAATTCACACAATTTCATCAGAATATGAAGAAAAAGGAAAACCTACCGTTAGTCAGACTTGTGTTGGTAACCCAACTATTTGCCTTATAGTCATTTAAGCATCCTAAATTAGCTTCTTTAACAGTGTTGCGTATTTGGAGAGGTTAATTAACAAGTCAAATCAGACACAAACAGTGTGGGCCTATAGCTCCTTTTAAGTCAGCTGAATATATTCTAGTGATGTTAATATTGGATTTGATTTAGATATAACTGCCAGCGTGGCTTGCTGCCATCACTATGCGCCCTTTTCACAGCAGCCATTGTGACATGTCCTAGCGGGGTAAACACAGGTGTTATAAATAACATTAATTATGGCCCCGACCCACTAAGGTGTGCCAGGGACCGGGTATTGAATGCTGGCTCACTGGAACGGCTGTGGCACACAAAATACTGTGGGACCATGATTACCTACAATTACCTATATTAACAATAATTTACCCTGCTAGGACGGATCACAATGGCTGCTGGGAAAAGGACATATTCCCAGACTTGCAATTACAACTCAGAGAATGACATTAACATTGTTTTCCAACCAAGTTGCTTGTTATTACGGTCTAAATTATATGACATGAACGCGGCAAAAAGCACAGCTGCGCCTAACTACAGCTGAGTCTGATGTGCCAAATCAGACGGAGCGCATTCAGACTGAACATGAAGCAAATATTCACAAATTTGCATACACAAAATTGAATGTTGGAGTGTTTTTTTGCAGTTCAAATTTACCTGCTCACATCTTTCCATTAATTGTATGTAATAACACGGTCTCCAAAATTCGAAACAATTTTGTTTTCTGTGTTAAGAGCGTCGCTGTCTAGCAGGACCGCTAGTGTGGCTCTAAACTTAAAGTCTTGTTTCATCTCTCGTCTTGTTTTAGTCAGTGTGAGTCAGACACTTCCTGCTGAGAGTGTAGAGATCTCTCTGTTGTTCAACTCTGTAAATAATCTTGTGTAATCGAGCTATTCTGAAGATAGATTTTATCCGTGTGAAGTATGTCTTAAAAAGTAACTGTTTTAGCAGTAAATGCAACATAAAGTAATAATGAATGTGATTAATGCACTTTTTTTCACTGGGACTGCAAAAAAAAGTTAGCGTTTATTTTGTTGTCCTCATAGTGTAAAAGCAATACGAAGTTATTAAACTGCAGAATAATATAAGATTGACACATTAGTGTTAATAGCAATGATTAGAGCTGCCCCTTACAGCCAAAGGGATGTTACGACTCTTCCTTACAAGTGCTGAAGTGTGTGTGTGCGTTTGTAAATATAATACGTGTGTGTGCGCGTGCGTGTGTGTGTGAACTATATATAGGTGTGTAGATTCCTTCTTATTACCTGTTGGTGCAGGGCCTTACTGAGCACACGTTTCAAGCACTGTCTGTACGGGAGACACGTTTATAAATGTCCCTTTACAGCTTCTTTCTCTCTCTTTCCTCAGTCATGTTAAGATTGTATGATACTGACAATTATTGTAAAAAATTGTGAACATCACCAAAAATATTAATAATAAAGAGTTAACAAGCTGCTGTCGGATTTCTGGATTATTATTTTTCCTGGTTTGAATTTGAGTCAAAGTGAAAAAATGAATTTATAAGTGTACATTGGGAATGTGATATCGTCAGGAATGTTACTAAACCATAGACTGTATATACTGTATAGATGGACGACGAGTCTCCAATTTCTCTCACTGTACAAAAGTGAAGCCAAAATATTTGTTGTAAATAAAGGAAGTTTTGAAAGCAGGAAAAAAAACAAAAAGGTGAAGCCTAAATATCCCGGACACAGGAGCTGCCATCTTGAGAGTCTGCGCAGTAGTGATCGGGGGGGCTGGAGCTGCGGTATCGAAGTCCCGCCCACACACCCGCCCGAGCCACTCATGAGCTGAGCACGGCCACAGCTTGTTAGCGTGAGCCTCCTAGCTGCTACGTTAGCACCACGCTAGCTGTTTGGCTAGAAAGACACAACAACTAATATCTTTATAACTACATTTATGATCAAATTGACATTTATGATTAAATGTTCCATCACAAAGACTCGTAACGGTTATGGAAAGTTAAAGTTACATCTCTCTCGTACATTTCCTGAGCCTCCAGCTGTGCGACTACTTCACTCAGAGCAGCTGTCAATCATGACGTCTCAACCTTTTTTATAGCATCAGATAACTAATTAAAACCAAACTTATCAGAAAAATTAACACTTGAACATACATCAACGTGATGAGAACTACCTAAAATGACAGAAACCATCTTTTGGAAAATTTGATTTGACGTGTACTTTGACTTTTTAGTTTGGCCCATGTCCCATCCACTAACATGGAGGGGGCGGAGTTTATGAGCTATACTGCAGCCAGCCACCAGGGGGCGATTGAGATGTTGTGGCTTCAATTTTGTTGAGCTGTCATGTCGTCCATCTACAGTCTATGGTGTAGATCTGTTTTCACAGGGCTTTGTGTATTGTAAACTAGCTGCTCTAAACACATCCATTGATGTTCCATCCCCATCCCCTGCTGTGTTCTGTGTGTAGTCAGTATTGTATTGTTAGCATAGTCATATGAGCGAGCGTGGCTGCAAGCTCTTGTTTAACAACTCTTTCTATATATCTATTAACTAAATTCCTGTTTCTTAAAATAATACAGAATAGAATAAAGACAGATAATAATTAGTTACACATGTTATCTTCTGTAGTTACTGATTGTTTTCAGAATAAAAACACCTGCACGTGTAGTTTCAGTTTGTAACCGTTTTTATGAGTTTTAAAAAACATGAAGTATTATAGTAACATAAAAAACAGAAGGCAGACTATTACATGAAAATAATATGTTTTTAAAAATTAAAAAAGGTGTACTAGATGTAAGAAAATACTGTGTTTGTGTTTATTTTGTATCGAGAAAAAGCTGGTTCTTCAAAATGTGGTCCAGGTACCTGCAGAGGTCCTTGAGGTAATCCAAGAGGGGCCCCCTTAAAACTGAGATATAGTTTAAATTCATTTCAGTTATTTCACAATAAAAAAGCACGAAGAGATTTTGTATGAGGACGGTTAAGATATCCATTTCATTATAACAATAATGTGGCTCCAGAGGGCTCAAAAGGATCTACTGTATAATCCATTTTTTGTGGCTACTTTATATTTGGCAACTCCACACGTAGAAGAGAACGAAGCTTCAGAAAACAATCCAAATGGTCCAATCTACGAACCTCTCAGGTAGTTCACAGTCGGTCTGGTCTCAAATCACAGATCCTGATGCAACATTTGTCTCCGAGCCAGAAGCCCGGATACAGAGGCTCTGTGAATTCAGCTTCCACCTTGTAAAGAAACGTCATACTGTCTGACACCTCGTAGAACGACAGAGTTCCCTCTTTACACTTCAGATAAATGCCGAGCCTGTGATTACACGGGTACGTTGTGAGCTGGATGCTGTCAGCTCTGTGGCTCACGGAGTAGCTTGTGGAGCGATCAAGGCTCCAGGAATTTGCATTGCCCCCAAAAGCTGAGAGTTTAGTGCGAGATCTTCTGTCTATTCCTTTGTAGGCGAGGGCGATCTCAGCCTTGTCTCCTTCCACCTCTATCTCATAGTAGCAGCGCTCGGCCTGCAGTCCCTCCCTGCACAGCAGCTGCCGTCGGTGGCTGAACCTCTCCGGGTAACGAACAGCCGGGGTTTTACACTTGATAGGGCTCAGCCTCACTTCTTTGTCTCCTGCAGAAATCAACAGGTCTTCGTGAGCTGTGGTTGGGTCCAGGCTGAGGCAACATGCATCTGAGATGAAGAAAAACGTGAAGATACAATTAGCACTTTGAGAATTGGCAGAAATGGAATATCATTTTAATAAGTATGTTTTCTTTAGTGTATAATCACTTGGCGGCCGGCCGCCACGTTTCTACAGTAGTGGACAAACCAAACACTGGCTCTATTGTTTGTTGTTTTCATGATATGTAAATGAGAAGGGAAACTTCTTTTGTAGGATTAAAAAACAAAAAACTTGGGAACTACTGGTTTCATCTTTAACAATATGTTGTATTCTATGAGCTTGTTGTGTGTTTTTTTAGGTTAAATCTTAAACTGCAAAGTAACTACAGCTGTCATAAATGTAGTGAATACATTATATTTCCCTCTGAAATGTAGTGGAGTAGAAGTATAAAGGAATATAAACTACAAACACTCAAGTAAAGTACAAGTACCTGAAAATTGTACTTAAGTACAGTACTTGAGTAAATGTACTTAGTTACTTTCCACCACTGTCAACATGTGAGGTTAAGGTGTGTAGACCAAAGAGCTGATAAGAAGATAGACTCACACTGCAGGAACTCTGCTCTGGTTTTAGGCTCCTCGTCCTGTTCAGCGTTGTTGACTCCAGAGAGACCTATGAGACCATTTAGAGCGTCAGTAAGGGTGTTTTCACATATAGTCCTTTTTAAATGAACCAAACTCAGTCCTCAGTGGACGAAAAAGGGGACCAACAGAAAAGGGACTCGCTTCTTTTTGCATTCACATTGTCAGTTCATATGAAAGAGGTCTCAGTTCTGCATTTGGGAGCAGGACTGATACAGACAGAAAGGTACGTCTCTCTATCCTCAAGCGGTGGTCATAAAATGTACATGCATAGTGTTTCTATTTTATATTGTAAAAACTGTAAAAACATCTCCTTCAAGCAACTGTATTTATTCAAGTTTCTTGCACATTTTCTTTTGTCCCCAGGACCCTGACCTCATCCTTCCCATCCCGAGGTGATTTGAATGAGCTACAGTATAATTTGATAAGACTGCAAGCTTTTCTCAGCAGACTGTGGAATGAATAGAGACCTTGTTGAAACCCAGCTGATAGTCAAATGTACAGACGTCAGGTACCAGACATCGGGTACCAGACATCGGGTACTAGACATCGGGTACCAGACATCAGGAGCCGGTTAGTCAGGTGACAGACATCAGGTAACAGTTATTTTAAAAAACAGACACTTTAACATCCCGAAGATAACGGAGGCAATTAAGGTGACCGATCGTCACTTGAGTTTAAGAGCTATGACCTCATAACACCTGACACCAGTAGAACCGACACGACTTTGGATTATGCTCAAAAAGGAGGGCCACGTTCCTCAAAGTTGTGCTCCAGAACCCTGTTTTCTAGTCTGCTCCGAACCAGGCTCGGGTTTTGGTTGTGTTGCTGTCTCAATAGAACACAATAAAAACTCTGCTTTTTGCACCAGACTTGAACCATCTCCAGAGAGTTATTTGAGTATCCTGTGTTGACTTTTTTGACATCCTTAACATTGATTTTTATAGAAAAGTTGATCAAGGTTTCCAGACATCTTTGGCCCAAGATCTGAAACACTTTGCTTTGACACCTTCTGCTTCAGGTCTGACGGGTCCAAGGCCGCTGATAGCAGCCTATCTGTATCTCTGTCCTTATGCTATCCTCGAGGTTTGGAAAAATGAGACAGAAGTACAATGAAAACATGAACCTTTATTCATACACCTGTGGCTCAACTTGCCCCAGGTAAGGGGTAAGTTGAGCCATCGTGTGGTAAAACTGAACATCTGAGTTTTTAAGTTTAAACCTCAGCATAAGTGCGTTAACAAATAGTTTCACAGTTATGAACTTGTGAGAACAAACCACCTGTGAGTTTCAAGACCATTGAACAATCAAAACACTCATTCAATATGACAGTCGTCAAGGTTGCAGGGGAATATGAACTGTTGCTCCCTCCTTGCAGTTCCTCCAGCCTTTTGAGGTTGAGGTAGCTTCGTCAGCACATCACTCAGTGGAAAAGATGCCTCATCCTTTTCCATGAATGCAAAGGTGGGCTTCTCACGTCCAGTGCTCCCCCGGATTCTTCTGAGAAATCTTGCACTCACTTCGTTGCCCTCCAGGCTCTCAACCAAGCCAATGTAAAGGTAGCTCCTGCCTTTGGATGCAAAGTTTACTATGACGAAGTCACCAACTAACAGATCGGGGATGTCTGATTCACTCTCATGCTCAGAAGTGTCATCAAATGGGATGGGAACATCACTCTCCTCAGAATTGCTGTACGCTGTGATTGGTTTGTTGGTTGAACAAATTGAACAATTGGTTTGTTTGTTTTTTTTCCTCTTCAGCTTTCCTCGTTCTTGGATGGTACTTTCCTTTTTCCCTCTCTGTTTATTTTTCCGCTCTTCATGAGCCCTTTCAATTGCCTGCTTTTCAGGTATATCGGTCAGGATTCTTGTCTTCACACGCTTTCGGTTTGATCGTCTCCTGGGCTGCTGAATTTTGGGTAAGGGTAGAATTTCAGTAGGAGACACATATCCAGTGTGGTTGGGGTGTGAATCTGTGTCACTTGGTGAAGCAAATGCATGTGTGAGGCATGGTCTGGTCAGCTCAGCAGGGATGGAGGTTGATGCATCATCTGGAGCTGCAGGCTGCAGCTCAGGGTTGGGCCTGTCAGACACCATGGATGGCTCAAACTCGGCATCAGAGAAAATATCTCTGTTGAAAGGGAAAATCCCTGTGGACCTGAATCCGGAACAGATGTTCCGTGGCATCATTGCTGACATGAACGCCTCATTCACACAGCCAGGGATTTCATATATGCTGGCTGTTTTGCCTGGGTTGGATCTCATCCAACCATCAAGAGCTCTGTTGTAATAGGTCTTAAATGGACCATAAACAGTCTGGTCTAAAGGTTGCAGGCGATGGGATGTGTGGGGTGGAATTGTGAGCATAACAATACCCTTTCTTTTTGCTATATCCAGTGCCCTCAGTGAAACGTGGGCCTCATGGTTATCAAGGATTAGCAGCACCGGCTGCTCAGTGGAGCACTTGATGTGGTCAATCAGATGTTCAAGGAACTCAACAAAGGTGTCTTCATTGATCCAGCCAGATCTGGTGGAGGTACCAATTGATCCTGGAGGTGCTCCTGTAATGAAGTGGTCTTTGTATCTAACCCTTGGGAAGATAAACATGGGAGGGACTGCATTCCCAGTTGCACTGACTGCACAGACCACAGTAACAAGCTCTCCTCTTTCAGCAGACGTGATGGCGCCCACTTGCTTCTTTCCTTTTTCTGCCACTACCTGCTTTGGTGTCTGCACCGTAGTCACACCTGTTTCATCGACATTATAAATCATGTTTGGGGGGAATTTATGCCTGTAAAACAAAAAGGAAACAATGATGAGAATCAGAATAGTTAAACCTTATATAGTAAGTAAACGGTCTTTATACTTTGTAGATACCCTAGTAAACTCTTGCCAGTTTGTTGTAAGTGTACTTAACTGTTGTATGTAGTTGTCATAGTTATTAATGCAATGAATTCTGTCACCTGTCCATCACTTTAGTCAGATTGTCAAAGAACTCCCCGACTGTAGTCTTATTGAAGGCTGTAGCCCTTTCCAAAGATGTCGCTTCAGGCATACGGCAGGAGAACCAATCTCGACCTAAGAAAAGTGGGCTATTATTAATTTTATCATGTCACTGTACTACATAAGATAAGTTTGTCTGTACTAACCTACTGAGTGATATAATTTGCTGCACAACCTAGGTATACCTGTTAAACCCTTCTCTTTCCAGTTCTTGGGGACAGGGATGTTATTTCTTTCTGCCAATTCCATTGCTAGTTCACAGCATTTCTTTGGAGTAAGGCCATGGAAAAGACTTGATATGGTCTGCAAGCTCCTTCTCTACCTCCTCTGTGAAGACCTTCTTTGCCTCTGCTGTTCCACTGTAACCAACTGTTTTTACTTCCTTTATCTCCCTTCTTTTTTATGTACCTCTGCAGTGTTGACCTGTCAATATTTCTGTCTTCTGCCACTGATCTGATGAATTTTCCACCCTTGACATCAGCGGCTGCTCTCTCCATCAAGTCAAGTTGTGTAACACTCAACTGTAATACCCTTTTATACTTCAGAGACTTAACTGAACTTAAATACCTTATGGTGGGGTAAGTTGAGCCAGTTGCCCCATAGCTACCATTTTGGAAAAAAATGGCCTAGCTTCTCAATTCAGGCTAATCTTTAGCGAAGTGATTCACATGATTTTATACGTTAGTAAATCACCAACAAGTATAATGTATTTTTTTAGACCTGGATAAATTTGCTTTGAACTAACAGTCATTATTCCAGACATGCAGAAAATTTACTTTGATGGAAAAAAAAAGGTTTTGGTGTAAAAGAGTACTTACCACTTCTCCCATGTGCTTCACTTCATCACAGCAAGATAGAAATGATGGGTACTTCCTGAATTTATGGTCACATGACAAAACATATGCACAGTTGCCTGGATACAGGGGGTGGGTCAACTCACCCACTGGCTCATCTTACCCCACTCTCCCCTACACACTTTTACGTACATACGATCTGGCACATATGTTGTTTTGCAGAGATGAGACAGTATTTGGGTTATCCTGTTTCTGTGCAGCGCGCAAGTTAAATATCCCTCTGACCAGCTGCGTCCTTCAGAATTGATGTGGCGGCACACTTGTAACTACCTGCTTATCACTTGTACTGCTGTCGCCCGGTTCTCCTTGAATTCAAGCTGCAATAAACCTCCAGCTTAAGACATTCTTGGCTGTCAGGTTGCTTCTTGAGTCTCCAATTAATTGCTCACAAGATTTCTATCACACCATGACATTTAATGTTATCAATAACACCTCTCTAAAACATTGGACTTTCTGCCACATTAAAAGTCTACACCATAAAGGGTCATTTCAACCAAATTACAAAAAAAACAACAACAACAAAAAGTAAATTCAGCTCATAATTATGATTTTACTTGTCCAGGTTTTGAGATTCCACCACAATACACTAGAGGGGAATGGGATAGTAGTTTCAATAAAAACTGTGACAGTCTCAAACCCTGGAAAAACAAAACTATCTGCATGCCGTGATAAAATATGCTTAAATATGCAAATGATTAATTATCTCATGAAATATGTGTTAATTTGCATAAATGTCCAGAACAGAAATCTGAACATTGGATAAAGCCAGGTTCAAAATTCTTGTTTCATTTTGTTGACATATTAGAGTCAAAGTTTTTACAGAGGGAATGTTTGTTTTATCACTCCGTAAATCAGAAAATACTGTCAACAGCTATAGGAATGAAACTGGGAAGTTTGATGAATGCAACTGCTACTGAAGTGGAGATTACTCACATTAACACAATTCTTTTTATATTACAAGTTTTCTGAAATGTTATCTTTGAATATGCAAATGAGACATTATCTAATGATAACTTTCGGTGAATTTAGGAGAAATCTACAGGCGCAAATAGACATGGTATTGAAATAAACACCTAAATGTGTATTTTGGATGTTTTCTTTCCACTAGTCTGAAATGTGAAATATATATATAAAATCAGATTGATATTAAAAGATGCATAAAGACACATACCAGTTTGAGAGATTGAGGCAAATTCTTTGTCACATAATTCCTGCAGTTGCTTCCCGATCTGATCGACGGCTCTCTTTGTGAACTCAAAGGGGAGAAGTGGACCCTCTGAGACCTCAACGAGAGGAGGGAGATGATCGTCTTCACAGAGGTGCCACAGAGGCGTCCATTTCTGTGAAGAGAGAGGATCGGAGCATCATCTACTATACAGATTCAGGTAATTAGTTTCCAAAGATGTGATCACAGTACCTGCAAGAAATGGACGTCGTCGTCAGTCTGCGCCAAATGATCCAGCTCAGCGTCTCTCTTCCTCATTTCCTCCATCTTCACCTGCAGGGTCTGTAGGGACATCTGAACCGGAGCTGCTGCCTCCTCCTCCTGACCTCTGATCAGCTCCCTCACTGACATGTAATGTCTCTGGAGGGAGTCGACGATGCCGGCCAGGATGCTTTCACAGTAGTCCTGAGTTTCCCTCGCCTCCTCCTGTTTTATACACCAGTGTGTGGGATCAGAGCAGTCCTGTATCTATCCATACAGAGTACGTACAGTGTGACATCACATGTTCTCCTCACCTGAATCTGCTCCAGAGTCTTCCCCATGTTCTCACATTTCTTTTCTTGTTTCTGGAGAATCTGCTTGGTTTTTGTTTGCATGTTCTTCAGCTCCTCCTTCAGTGTGTGTTGGACAGAAATACACATTATTTGTTTAGTTTTATGAAACTGGTGTTGGTATGATAAGGCTTGTCAATATGGCATCCTTTTTGTGCCTGCTGACCGACGACTGACCTGGTCGTCGTTTGGTGGCCTTAAATACAGGGCGATTTGAAAATACTCATAACTTATTCTGTAAATACGTATTTTAAGGTTTACATGTAAAGTGATATCTACATATTTGTGCATCTATTTCGCATTTGAAGATCGCTTCCTGTGCATTTGTGGGCCATGTGACATTGTGGATGTGACTTTACACAACACAAATACAAAAATACATGTTTGTGGATAGTGAAATATTTGCAGATCATGGTACACATTTGTTGAATGTCTTCTGTCGGTTACATTAATAAAGTCCAATAAAAACTTCCATAATAATGTGTTTAGAAACAAAACTCTAAATTTCCTTCACACGGCCTTTAAAGTGAATGTTTGTGTCAACTTTGACGAAAGTACCTCCAAGCCTTCATGTCTGAGATATATATTCTTGATGTTTTTGTGTTAGTTGCAAAAATCAGTGTGCAATATTAGCTGCAGAATATGTTGACTGTTGCCGTAGAATAAGAGGTGACACAAGCTCTGAACATGTTTCTGATTGATTACATCTGTAAAAGAATGTATATTTCAAATATATTTGGTATATTGCGATTGTGATTATTTTTTGTGAAATGTAATTATTCATTAATATGTAATTTAGCTTTGGCAATTATGTAACCTGAACATTCATGCCAATAAAGCTTACTTGAATTTGAATATTTGAATACCCCAAGACCCAGCCTCCTTTCCATAGGCCTTGATTATAGCTTCACTTTTCAGAGTTGCCCACTGGTTAAAGTGGATGTTTGTGCCAACTTTGATGAAAGTACCTCCAAGAGTTCCTGTCTGAGACGGATATTTGAACTATTCTTGATGTTTTAGTGTGTGTTTTGCTCTATTCTTGATGTTTTTGTGTGTGTTTTGCTCTATTCTTGATGTTTTTGTGTGTGTTTTGCTCTATTCTTGATGTGTTAGTGTGTGTTTTGCTCTATTCTTGATGTGTTAGTGTTTGTTTTTCACTATTCTTGATGTGTTAGTGTGTGTTTTGCTCTATTCTTGATGTTTTTGTGTGTGTTTTTCACTATTCTTGATGTTTTTGTGTGTGTTTTTCACTATTCTTGATGTTTTTGTGTGTGTTTTTCACTATTCTTGATGTGTTAGTGTGTGTTTTACCTGTTTCCTCCTCCGCTCCTCCTTCACAGACCCAATGGTGTGTCCGGTGTGCTCGGTTGAATCACAGCCCGCACAGATGATCTGCTGGTCGGTGCAGCAGTAGATGTCCAGCGGCATGCCGTGTCTCTCACACAGACTGCGTCCTCCTGATGACGGTCCTCCTGGTCCTGGTCTACAGCTCCATAGTGCCGGTCTCTTCAGGGCCTGCATGGACGCAGCAGCAGCAGCAGCATCACCCTCCAGAGTTGTGTTTTTGATCGGCTGAGGTCTGGAGGGAAACTTGTGTCCACACTGAGGACAGCTGCAGGTCCGGTTCTTCCTCTGGTCCCGGTCCAGGTGGTCCTGGATGCACTGCAGGCAGAAGTTGTGTCCGCAGGGAAGAGTCGCAGGATCTCTGAGGAGCTGAACACAGATCCGACAGACATGGAGGTTCAGTCTCATACGAGGCTCCGCCATGTCTGAGAGCAGGAAGGAGGGCTGAAGAAAGTTAAGTTTCATTTCTGCTTGTTTCTGTAGTTCTGATCTCTGGGTGTTTCCTGAGAGGAGGAGAGAGAGGGGTGTGACTAATATACACATATATAAACATATATATATATATATATATGCATATATATATATATGTGTGTGTGTCTGTATATATATATACATATGTATATATATGTGTATATATATGTATATATAAATGTGTATATATATATATGTATGTATATATATATATATATACAGTATATATGTATATATATACATATATGTACATATATATATATATATATACTTATATATACGTATATACTGTATATATACATAAGTCTATAGCCAAAATTGGTGTAAAAATAAAACTAATATTAAAATAAATATATCTTTGCTGGTCCATAGTTTTCTTTTTTTATAATGTTGACATTTCACAGTTCAAATGTGTTTATTTCCTGTTACCGTGAATGTGAATGACATCAGCTGACAGGAAGTGAATAATAATAAACCCAAGCTGTTGCCTAGCAACGCCATTCCGTTGAAACAGTCAACAGACGGTTGTTATCAGATTTTTGTTGCAGGCCTACTGTAGACCTTTTCATTGGCATTATGTTACTACGGCAACAGCTTTGGTCCACGATTACTTCCTGTCATCTACACCTTTTGTATTTCCTGTTTCAATTAGTAGCTGACTGGAAGTAAACTTGGACCAAAGCTGTTGCCCTAGCAACAGAATGCCAATGTAAATGTCTGTTTTATATCTATGGTATAGACTTTGTTATTAGACTTTTGTTATATACTAGACCTTTTCATTGTCATTATGTTGCTAGGGCAACAGCTTTGGTCCAAGTTTACTTCCTGTAAGGTAAACTTTTTGTATTTCCTGTTTCAACTGGTGCCTTCAAATGGGGTCACGTTTGTGTTTACGAGATGGGAAGACGTGTACATGATATGCGTGACGTTCAAGTGGTTAAGTCTGTCTTACAGTCATTGACGTTCATGTTGAGAACAGCTGAGAAACTCAATTTAACAGACTTTAACAATCCTCCACATCTCCCGTCTGTATCTCTACTGCCACTATCAAAAAAAGGCAAAATAATTATCTTTAAAAAAAGAAAAAGAAATGCCATGCAATAAATTAATGACAGTATAATTTTATTACAGTATTTAAGTCCATGTAAAACAAAGACAAACCCATGATAAATAAGTTTCACAATTTACATGTATTCTCATTTCCTTAAGCTTTATAATAAAACAACAAAAACAAAGCTGGAAAGTAGAAAAAGACAGGAAACTGGAAATGATCCCGTTCAGAACAGCTGTCAGATGAGTGAAGCTCAGAAACCACTGATCCCAAACCAGAAACTTTAATGTTTCTCTTTTCTCTCACACACAACCACATTATGTGAACATGTGCAACCATTTTTCCACACAACAAAGAGAATTAAGATACTAATGAGTTACTTTAGTTTAAAAAAGAAAAGAAAATCAAGGCTGTATTGTCACGTCCATTCAGGTCTGAATCGTCACCTCTATGGTCCCAGAGTAAAGCTGTGTAGGCAGCACTCAGAATAATGCAAATAAAATCAAAATTATTTGCAAATGCAGCAGAACAACAGCGGTTAAGTCGGGTGAACAGAAGTTTGATAACTATTAAAATGTAATACACATCTTTATTTGTACATACAGACTAAAAAGCCCCCCAACCCCGTTCCTCTCATCTTTCTGAAGACATGAGATGTACCAGGGAATGTTATATGTTTATTAACATCTTAAATATGCTGCCTCAACACACCTTTGTTAAAGTCTTACCAGTTAATACATAAAATTTACTCCAAATAAATCTCTTTAAAAGTAAGAACAAACTGTCATGTAGTGCTTCAAGTTAAAACTCACTGACCTCCAGTTAAGAGGCACACGGAGCAAACACCTGTATATGTAAAGGTACGGGTTGGGTTTCAGTCCACATGTGGAGCAAGATTCAGCACGGTTCCATTAAAAAAATACAACTGGGTGGCATTAGTGTGTCTCAATAGTTCCGTCACGTGTTTGGAGCGGCGATCAAACTGTAAAACATGATGATTGTAACCTTTAGAGAATGAAATCCATCCATCAGAACATGTAACATAATTCTGAGAGCACCGTTGGTGTTGGTCTGAACTCCTGATTGAACATTTTTATTATAAAAGTCGTTGATTCTCACTGTAGCAGTTCTTCCCAGGAAATAGGTTTGGAGAAGACTTCCCGCTCCAGCCAAAGGTCGTAGTTCATTTGGAAGTCCTCGGGCAGGTCCACCCGTTGTCCCAGGACGCTCTGCAGACAGTTGTCCACAGGCAGGAAGTCCGGGTTAATGTGGCTCTTGTCGTAGCGGCGGCTGTTGAAGCGTTCGATGTTGGCCCGCAGAGCACACTCCTCGGCCTGGAAGTCCCAGGGACGAGCGTCCAGATCTGCTCCAGGACGACAAACAGCGGTTCATATTTAGTGCACTTTTTATGGGATTCAATTTATATTCTTTAATACTAGATTGACTATGACGGCAAATCAGCATTTACATAAATCTGTAATACTGGACACGGATTTTTATAACATAAGGATACAAACATGGTATTCTTTTTATTTATTTTTTTAAATCCACGTATATAATTCACGCATATCTGCCCAAAAACGTCTCTTATTTGCCAGTCGCACATGGGTACAATAATCCCCCAAAAAGAAAAAAGACAATAAAATAATATTTAAAAACAACTAAAACAAAACAAAAAAACTGAAATATGGAGTTAAATATATATATATATACTGGTGTATAATGGAAAAAAAAAGAGAGAGAGAGAAAAATATAACAATAAATAAATAAATAAAATCATAAAGAAAAAATATGTATAAATACTACATAAAATTAAAAATAAAAGTAGAAGAAAATAAATAAATGACTGCACTTGAACCTGCTCTGAGTGGAAATACAACTCAGTGAGTGGTCCCAACATGTCTGACCTTGATTTGGACGGCAACTAACAATTATTTTCATTACCGATTAATCTGATGCTCATCTTCTCAATTGTTTGGCCTATAAAATGTCAGTGAAAAATACCAACATAATTCCCTAAACCCAAGCTGAAATATGTAAACAGCTTGTTTTGTCTGACCAACAGTCCAAAGCCCAAAGTAAACCAGCAAATATTCACATTTAAGAGGCTGTAACCTGTGAATTTTTCGCCATCCTATCAGAATAGTTGCTGATTCATTTTCTGTCAGTCGACTGATCAATTAACCTACTAATTGCGTCAGCTCTAATTAGGACCAAATACACTTCACTGCCTACAACAGGAAATGTACTGCAAATCAATAATATACACACGCTACAATGCAATGAAAAATACATTCATCATAGCTTTTATTTTATTCTCCTTCCTTCTCCAGCCAAAGCTTCCATCACCATTAAATCATTTGTTTGTGTTTCCACTCACCGTTCCCATAGGCCCAGTCGTCGTTGAGCCGATGCCGGACCTTCTGATAGATGGCAGACATGGTCTTCATGTTGCTCTTCCTCCACTGACGTCCCAGGTATTTGGTCTGCACTTTGAGCAGCTTGAGGACGTAAAGCTGCATCATGGCCTGCTTGACCTTCAGCGCCCTCTTCAGGATGGGAGCGGACTTAAACACCACCAGCATCTGTGAGGGAAGAGATGAGCGTTGAAAGCTCAAACATTATATTTTTCACTCGAGGAAACGTGATACGATCCGTCACAATAAATGCTATTTGATGAGACTTTCCCTCACCATTGTTCTGGAGTGCTTCCACTTGGTCAGCTTGTTGAGGATCCTCAGCAGGTTAATACAGGAGAACAGATTCCTCCAGCAAAACTGATTGGTGTCTCCTGCTTCCTGTAACAGACAAAAATATCCACATTCAAAAAAATACTTAAATTCTGCGTCTGCTTAATCAGATGGCAACAACTATAAAACAACTGAAAACTCACCAAACTCTCTGCGGTTAACTCCGGGAGCTCATGCACCACACAATATGGAAAGTCAAGTACTGAGATGCTATCGGGGAAAGAAAATTGAGAGAAATAAAGGCAACATAAGTACACTTCACTGATGTTTATTGCAAATGAGAGTCATGTTTTTTTGTTATTTAAAGAGGCCTTGAAAGTACCTGTTTTTAGCTGTGATGTAAGACATGATGTTCTGGTTGAAGAACTTGAGAATGAGCGGGATGCAGTTGGCGAACACCAGGTGTTGAGCCATGTACTCAAACTATGAGATAAGCATACAAAGACACGTTCAGTTAAGAAGGATATTTAGAATGAGATCAAGAGTTGCTTTAGGGTGCTTTCACATCAGGGACCCGGGCCCAGATCCGAGTATACTCGTCCCCAAAGTCCAGTTCGTTTGATTAGTGTGAACACTCCGTACCATACTCGGACACGGTTCGTCGATCCGTACTCGAGTCTACTTGAAAAGGTGGTCTCGGACACGGATCATGTGTTCTTTGATACGGTTCGCATCAGGTGTGAAAGCCAACTGTACCAAAACACAGAAGTGGACCGCTATTTAACATGAGTAACGTTAGCAGTCAGCGAGTTGTTTTGAAAGGGCAGGCTTTTTTCTCCTCCGAAATCTGTATTCATAGATATAAAACTGTTTCATATCTATATCTGTATATGCTCGGAGCATGCGCCGATCTCATCCTCTGAAGTGCACGGCCATGGGTGATAAAGCAGGAAGGCAGGCCAGAGGATCCTAAAAATATAAACAATAGTAGGCATTGGCATCGGGCAATGTTTTTTTTTTAAACTACTAGAAGAGCTGATTTCAACATGAACAAATACACGTGGATGATGACGCAAGTGTACTCGGGTATGGAACAACTTTACCAATATGAAAGCTGAGCAGAGAGGGGGGGACAATCGTACTCTGGCACGGTACGGATCAATCGTACCTAATGTGAAAACGCCCTTAATCCTTTTAAAATATTAAGGGAAATATGTAATACAGTTAAACGTAATTGTGACTTGCGAAATAACAAGTGTGTGGCGTCCGTACCTGGTAGATGTGGTTCAGTTTGAAGTGTTTCAGGAGCAGCAGCAGGATGGCAGAGATGGCCTTCACGATGATCTCTTTGTGTCGATTGACATCAACACCAAGTTTCATGCTTTGCAACACCGTGGTCCTGCAAGCGTCACAGTCAGTTTACTCTGATGTGGTTTATTTAGGTCAGACAACCTTTCATTTTCTATTATGTTCAAATTGAATTTAAAATCTTCTCAAGCCTGCTAACCAGACCCGTGGATATGCAATCTTAAATCTGTATATCTCCATTAAAAAGTATTTCAGACATAAATCTAAAATTGTTACTAAAGTTCAGAACATGATGTTACACTGTAGAAGAAACTGGCAAAGCTGCCCTGTATCACTTACGGCATCTCCTCCGGCAGCACGTCTGCCAGGATGTTGATGGAGTCCGTCTTGGCTTTGGAGGTCGGAGCTGCTGCGAGCAGGATCTTCAGCAGAGCGATCTGACATTCAGAGACACACCACGGAGTCAGTTACAGTCTGACAGAGATGGGACTTGAGTCACGCTTAAGTCGCACATACAATGACTAGAGGCTTGATTTGGACTTGAAAAAAAGGACTTGTGAGCATCTCTGGGTTTGAGAGGCTAGAGGGATAGGTTAAGTAAGGGATAATGTACAGCGAGCCAGTCATTGTTGTGAAAATAAACCCTAACAGGCGGGGTCCACTGACGCCTAGAAGGGGTTTATTTCACAACAATGACCAGCTCGCTGTAGGCACAATATTAAGATTTCAATAGATTAATTGTATGGTCCTAAAAACAGAAACATTTAGCCCTATAAAACATATGAAAGTGTAAATAATAAATGCTGTGTTAAGCGAAATGCATTGAGTCATGTGATATGATCCACAGTACCACAGTGTAAAGTATACCCGAGCCCAAACAGCACTAACCATGTATTGAGGCAAACTGGGAAGAATTCCCTGATAGAGCAGCTCAACGGAGGACATCTCCACATCCTCTTCACCCTGAAGAGGAGGAGGAGGAAGAAAACAAGAGACAAAACAACATCACCGTGACACCTCAAGACAGTTTGGCCTTAAAACTTCTGCTGTCCTGAATCAGAACAAAGAGCAAAGACTTAACCTCATCCTCTAATGTGTGAAGTCAGTGCATCGTATCGCTCATTTAGAAACACATGGGAAAGGATCTTAACTACTGCATAGTGCCAAGATGTTGGAGAGCAAGAGTAATGTGCACTTTATAGTTAAAACTTAAGATTACTTCTAAGAGCATGATAGCAAAAAAAACATTTTATATTCTTTTGTAACTTGGGCAGGTTGAGCCTGGAAGAGTTAACAAATCAAGATGTCTTCTATCTTCAGATATAATAATAATTCCAGGCCAACAGGTTATATATATACGTGAATTATTAATGTATTTGGTCCCACTTACCCCAGACAGAGGGGTTTTCTGAAAATCATCCTCCTTTGAAATCTGTATCTCAGCGATGGAGACGTACTTGTGCTGAAAAAAAGATGAAAACGTATCATGTATTATGTGTAAATCTGGCAGCACTGTTGCCATTTAGAATATCCTCTAGGTGAAAAACAGAATTTATTAAATATAGTGGACGGCAAATGCAGTACCTGCTTTAACGTCTTTATGCTCTCGTGAATTGGCCGGGGCAAGCCAACAACTGTGTCTGTATCACTGCGAGACATGCACAAGAATAACATCAGTACAAACAACACAGTCACGGTATAAAACATTAGTCTCAAAGCGAACATGGAGAAAACTTACTTTCCGAGTGTGTAACCAATAAATTTACTTCTACTTGATTCCAAGAAGTTTTCAATGTCCTTTTCCCTGTTGGAGTAAAAACAATAATGTCAAAACAAAACAGACCTCAATCTTCATGAGTTTCTTTCTAGATTTGTGTACACGAGGAAGGAATCGATAAATACCTGACTTTAGGAGCCCACGGCAGTCCTTTGGGGAAGGACACCCTCTCTGACGGAGGCTGAGGAATAGGCGGAGGCATCACCTCGTCCCTCTCCATAGGGAAAGTCTCCACCTCTATAGAGTTGTCATTGTCATCGTTGTCGTCCTCATCCTCGCGGGAGTCGTCGGCCTTGTAAGGATCCTTTTCGTTGAACGCGTCGAGATTGTCCTGTTTGATCAACGCCTGTGTGAGAAACGAGGAAACGGTGAAGACACACTGTGAGTGGAGCAGATCTATGAAGGGGCAACAGGTAGAAAATATAATATCACGCTGTATCCAGGAGCCACTGAATGTGGAAAAGTGATCAACATATGTGCTCACAAACACAGGCACTTAATGGCACGAAGAAGGCAGCATGAAGGCATTATTACTAAAATCCGGTAAGATGCATTATGTACAGATTATTATATCAACTCATGTCTAAATCAGAATCAGATTTATTTACCAAGTACTTGTGCATATACAAGGAATTTGACTTTTTGCATCTCTTTCAATGTACTTACACAGAAATAGAAATAACAGCTAAGACCAAGGAAAACAAAGCTGGACCAATAAGGGTAAAGAATAGACAGGACTGTATGTAAAAAAATAGGTGTATAAATAAATATTATACATATATATATATATATATATATATATATATATATAAAAAGCACCAATGACCAACAATAAAATAAGAAATAAAACATCTATATACAAGACAAGTGTTGTAAACAATGCAAATAGTGCAGACAAATAAATACTGACATGGAAAAAATTTAGCAGTTTTGGGACTGCAATAATCTGACAACTGCTCTAATGAAAAATAACAGTATTCAGAATCTGTTTTAAATGGTCATAAATGTCTCTTAGAGCTGTTCAGTTCACATTACTCTTTCCCTACTGTGGATGGAGCATAGCCAAATATCGACTGAAGATGTGTCATGTTGCTACGGTGCTAAATCTTTGTGGCAAACTTTATGCAAATTTAGTAAAAACGCCACGCTTGGAGAGGTTTCTTTCTCTGATAGTCATAGTTTAACTAACTAACTAGCTTGAACACTGTGACATACTTTTTAATCTTTGGGTTTGGGGAAAGGTATCTAGTATTTTCAAGTCAAAAGGCTCAAGTCCAAGTGAAGTCACGAGTCACTGGAGTTGCAAGTTGAGTTTCAGTACTGTGACTCGAGTCCACACCTCTGATCCTAACTGGGTTAATAATAATACACTCAATGAACTGTCATCATTGTGCACCACTGGCAGACAGGGGTTGATCTACAGTCAAGGCAATGATTCTTTAACGTACACAGTGTTTGGTTAGAGAGCAGGGAGCAGCAGTAATGTCTACCTTGTGTTCGCGGCGCGCCCGTTTCTGCTGCTGCTCGATGAGGTCGGACGCAGACGCAGGAGGAGAAGCAGCCCTCATGCTGCGAATGACTCGAATGCTGTCCTCTGGGAGCGGGGGGAGACTCAGCTCGTCACGCTTATGAACCTTTATGCTTTGGAGCTGCTCGAACCCTCCGAGTGTGAACTGAAACAGAAGATAGCATTTTAATTTGTCTCTTAACTACAGATTATACTTTTTGTTGTTGTGAGATCATGTGAATGTGTCTCACCAGTACGCTCTTCCACAACAGCAGCAACACCTTCTTCATTGGGAAGTGAGGGGCGTGACCGCTGCAGAACTTGGTAACCATGCCGAAGAGCATGACGGAGATGGGCTCGTTGTTGAACATAGGAGATCCTGGATTAGAGAGGTGGAGTGGAATTAGTTCACCTTGCAAGGTTTGTTTATGTCGGTGGCATGACTGCAGCTTTTGACACTGATGAAACGTACCCAGTTCTGCTCTGAAGGTTTCCCTGATGACTTTCCATTCAGGTTTGTCGGCCGGGTCGTCCTGTTGTATCGTTTCCACCATCAGGTACATGATGTTGAGCAGCACTCTGAGATCTGTGCTGTCTGCGAGGGAGATGGCTGGTTTCCTGACAGCACTACTGCAGGCAGCACTGTTGCTGAAGGGGAGAATATACTGTAAATAATCGTATACTCTTCTCCTGACAGATTATTTTACATCAGAAAATTTATTAACTTGTAGCCTTGCAAAGCCAACCTACAATTTTTTTTTTGATCACTGTGGTCTGACAACGCTAAAGCTGATTTTAGCATCACTTTTGAATGTAAGTAGATTGTTTTCAAGACAAACATCTTGTAAAAAAATCAATTTAAGATGGCTTCTACGTGGCTAGAAAACTGATAGAGAACATACTCAATCTCCATGTTGAGCAGCTCCACCAGAGCAGAGAAGGTCCCCACATCCAGCAGCAGAAAGATGTTGTATCTCATCCAGTACTGCACTTCAGCCTCAGAGCTGCACTCTGCAAAGGTTCCTGGAGAGAAACAATACAGAGAGGAAACCAAAGAGAGCCTCCTTGATCAATGCCCCTCATGGCAAGATTTCACTCTCTACAAAATCAATTCGTGCTAAACCAGTTTAAAATGATGTGGACTGACCCTGGGCCATGTAAAGAATGGCTCTGGCAACCTTCAGCCTCTTCTCCCGGGCAATCATCTCCAGACCGTCCAACAGGCGCATGGCGTGAGCTCTGTGCTGAGCATCATCCAGCTCTGTCCACTTCTTTTCAGAAACTAAGATACAAAAGAGGTGGAGATCATTAATGTAATATAAATATTTATACCTTCTTCATCTTAGATGTAATAAATTGTTTACAATGACTGAGTACATGTAAGGTGAACTACATACCATGTGTTTTGAATTCGACCTCAAAGCACTTCCTATTGGTAGTAAACTCTGGTCCTTCAGTATAACTGTACAGCTCTGAAACATACATAATAAATATATAAATAATCTGAACACACACTATATGTTGAAAGAATAAAATTCAGGGGAACAAAAAGGAGTCTCAATGTCCATGATGACCGCACACACCTGACAACTCGGCAGCCCACTTGTCTGTATCAGCATACTCAAACTCGAGGTCTGGAGACTCACACAGCCCCTGTGCACAACACATGACAAATTTTATGCCCTTATGATTAAAGAAATTAGTACTTTAGAGTACTAGTGACTACAAACTGCATTGTTTTGACAGATAGCTACCATTATAAACCAACCACATATATATATATATATAAATATATGATCGTTATATACAATATAATGCAACATTATAGGTTAGGTTACAGTTAAAATCAACGCCACCAGGACCAGCTGCGCCATTAAAAACATGCTTATACCTTGAGGTATCAGTAATAATAATCCAAAACTAGAATATGCATAATAACAAAAACAATGAAAGGGGCCAGTCGAAGGTATGATGATTACTTTTACCTTTCAATACTAGTTTTGCTGATAGAAATGTATGTACTTTAGGGCTGGGCGATAAGGAGAAAATCAAATATCATTGCAGCGATATTGTAGGGTCGACCATTGGTGCTTTCACAAAATATTTACTCCATGAGATTTTTGATAAATAATCATCAGTAATGTGGATATAATGACTAAGTGGGTAAAGGGAAATAATGGAACAGTCTAGTAAGTTCAAAAAATTACATCACTTTACTGTAAAGTAGCCTTTAAAACCAGGAAAGGACAACACTTACTTTTGCCATATTACTATATTACATACCCAAAATCTGAGATGATATCTAGTCTCATATCACAATATCGATATATTGCCCTGCTCTAATGTATTTCTACCTAAGTAACATTTTAAAGATAAGATAAGATAAGATATTCCTTTATTAGTCCCGCAGTGGGGAAATTTGCAGTGCACAGCAGCAAAGGGGATAGTGCAAAAAACAAAATGCATCAGCTAACACAGTAAAAAAGAGCTAACAAAATATGAACCATTTAAATAGAAGGAAGTATAAAAAAGGAGCAGTATATATAGTATTGACAATAAACAGACTATTAACAAAATCAGCATCAGTTTATGGCAAATGGAGAAATCCCTCTGAATTACATTTCCACTGGTTTTAGCTGTGATTCTAATATCTCTAATATGTTATTGTCTGATTATTCAAAAGATTACAAAAGGGTCAAAGCATGAAAACATGAATTCTGGAGGTGATTTTATTGAATTAGATGAATTCAGCAGGAACCTCCCACTGAGTCATGATAGAAAGCCCTGACTCACTTTGCTTTCTTTATAGGTTTTATGAGGGCTCCATGGTGTACATATATATAACTATATTATGAAACACTCCAGAGCAATGCATTAGAGAGAAGAAGCAAACTAAAAGGATTCAGGAGACTGTGTGTTCAACAGGTCTCAGCTGGACTCCTGACAGACAGACAGCTCAATCTGGCCTGTGACTAGCTCACATGAGCTAGCTATCTAGTAGTATCATATCACGATATTGATATAACATCGACATATTACCTAGCTCTAATGAACTTTTACCTAAGTAACATTTTGAATGCAAAAAAAGGTGTATTTTACATTGTAGTGTTTCCATTTGAACTTCCTCCAACACTGTAAGACGTCATTTACAAGACTGTTGATCATGCATCAGTTTATGGCAAATGGAGAAAATCCCTCTGAATCACATTTCCACTGGTTTTATCTGTAATATCTTATGTTATTGTCTGATTATTTATTATATATTCAGCAGAAACCTCCCACTGAGTCATAACAGAAAGTACTGACTCACTTTGCTTTCTTTATGGGTTTTATGAGGGCTCCATGGTGTACATATATAACTATATAATGAAAGAACATGAACACCCTAACCCAATGCACTAGAGAGAAGCAGCAGACAGGATTCAACAGGTCTCAGACAGACAGCTCAGTCTGGCCTGTGACTAGCTAACATCAGCTAGCCAGCCTCTGCTAAACTACACTGACTGTTCAACATGAAACAACTGAACTAGAAAGGAAACACTGCACAAATATAGATGCATTACTTCAACTCTTCCACCAGCATGAGTTTCTGTGGTTAGTTTATCTCACAGAGTCGTGTAATACTAGTTAGAGCTAGCAGACAGAGCTAGTCGGTAGCCATGGCTACTGTGAGTTACAGCAGCAGAAAGGCCTCGTGTCTTTAGGATCAGTCAGCTGCTAAATGAATAACAAACTAATGTGTACGTACCTCTGAATCTTTCCTCGTGTTGCGGGTGAACTCGCCCCTGGTTTTGTTAGGTAGCATAGCTCTCTGTTTATTGTTTACAGGAAGCCCACCACCGTTACCACCGACGTCCATAGTCTTTATGGGCGCAGTGTCCTCTCGCGAGAGTTGGTGTGCGAGAGTTGGACTGTTTCTGTCAGGTCATATCTAAGTGGATATTTACTTGCCATGTATATAAATTGAACAAAACTATTAAATTGTTTAGACATTTCTAATGTATTCCAATTGTTTATCAGACCCTGAATGTTTTTTGTTTGTTTTTTTATTTTGTTTTGTTTTTATTCATCTTTTCCTTTCTTTACAGTTTATTTGTTGTATATTTTATAATTTGTTTTTATATTATTTTTATACTTTAAGGTATTTTTGCAGAACTGTAATGAAGCATCTGAACATGCAATTATATTGTATTGAACTTTTGAAATAAAATATTGTAAAAAAAAAAAAACTTGCCATGTAAACTAGTGAGTGATAGCAATATGATAGATAATACCAATGCTTACCTTGTATATATACATATATATACATATATATATATATTTATGTATATATATAATTTATATATATATAAAAAAATGAAAAAATTAAAAATAAATATGTATTTATTTTTTTATATATATATGTTATATTTATATATATATTTATATATGTTATATATATATATATATATATATATATATATAACATATATATATATTATTTTTTTCTATACATATGTTGGTATTTTTCGGTTTTATGTACCAATTGCCAAATAGTGAATATCAGGTTTTGGGGCAGTAGCCAACATTGCCCCCACTGTTAATCCAGCCATGACTGTCTCTAATACTTATCTATACTTGTGACATGTAGGCAATACATTTGCTAAATGGTTATGGCCTAATTGTGTCTGTGAAATGATCACAATGGTCACATAAATAGTTTCACTTTAAAGTGTCTTCTATCAGTAAAGAAGCTGGCAAAACAAGCCTGATCCACTGCAGTCCTGGTCCTTGAATGATCTGCAGGCCAAGCTTAGACTTGAGACCCTTATCTCTTTAAATGATTTTAAATATAGAATAAAGGAAGTGGTCACTGCAACACATGACCAACATGCTGCCCTGTTAATGCACTGTATGATGTAATGTATTTTGTCATACCTATTGTTGCTGCCGTGGTTTAATGTTGTTTTCTGGTTATGTGTTGGATGCTGCTATTTGACCCTGTCTCGGCTAGGCCTCACTTGTAAAAGAGGTTTTATTCTCAATGTGACTAAAAGTTATATAAAAGATGCATCTGAGCCACTTTCAAATTTAAACAGCAGTTTATTAAAGGGATCTGTGCACAGAAATTTAACAGGGTGTGTAGCCTACACTGCCGAAATTATGTTCTTCAATCTAAACTACAGATAGTGTTGAAAATATAGGCCTACTTCATATTTAGTCATTTACAGAACTTCGTCTCCACATCAGAAACTTCCATCCAGCAACAGTGCACAACTGTCAAATCACAGTGGTATGCTTATTTATTTCAATATGACGAGAGTCAAGCTGTTTGCTTCAGTAATAATAACACATTCATTGGTCTCTATAATAGAGTTTAAACAAGGGTAAAATGACTAATTATTTGCTAAAACAAAAGGAATTCATTGTAAAAGGCATCTTTAAAGTGCTATGAAAAGACCAATGTAAGTAATTTAAATGTCAGATTGTTACAATAAGTGAAACTGGGATGAAACATATACATTAAAATCAATCAACAGAAAAAAAAATTAAATTGTTATTCATCTCACAGTAATGCATGAGGTAAAATACAGAAGTAAACAGAGTATGTTTCGCTGCATAGCTATCACTGTATATTGCAGAATAACAACCATGTCTGGCACGTTACAATCCTGGGAGAAAAGTGAGTCACAAGGCACTGTCAACTGACCAGTAACCATGGTTACAGCGCTCATCTTGTTGGCAATGATGTCCTCACTGAATGTCCTTGGCTCTGATGCCTTTAAAGCTCTTAGTGCAAAGATGAAAGCACTTCATAGTAGCATCCTGCGGGCTACTAGACAATCAAACAGCAGGAGTAAGTGACAAATATCAACTCCTTAAAAAAAAAAAGAAATTACAGCAAAAACTAAATAGAGGAATTACCTGTAACTCTGTGGATGAAGTTTAGTGAAGGTGGATGAAACAGTATACTGAGTAAATACATGTGGAACAACACTTTAACAAGGTAACAAGGTGGCGAACCCTCGGCAGGGACAGTCATACTGTCAACTGTCCACCAGCGTGATATACAGCATGATAAAATGTGTTGGAAAGCTTTAAATTCAGCAAGACACAACTACTACCTGCACACTATATAGTTTGAATCAAAAAATAATCACTCAACTAAGTCAACCAATGTGGCCACACACACTCAAAAAATAGTGAATATAGAGAAGTAAAAGTTTGTGCATTTAAGAAGCCTCACAAAACTGTGCTTAAGTCTTTTGATCGATAAAAAGCATCACGAAACCTAACTAAATATTGTGTTATTAGAATAACTATAATAATGGTGCAATACCGCAAGATAACACAGAAGGTAAAGCTAACATGTGTGTCTAGGCAAATGTGCTGACAACAAAGCTTGTTCATGTCTATTTAAGTTGACTTTCTTCAACAGAAAAACAGGCATCCTCTAGTAGTTAACACAAGATCAGAGTCCTGTGACAAATCTAGCAATAAACTCAATGTTCAGCAAATACCATAATGCATATACAGCATAAACACACCGTATGTAACCTTTGTTCGACATGTGACTTGTGTTAGCTTTACACAGAATATACATAGCTGCAGTAGACAATTAACTCTGGACAGGTGACAGAGATTGTAGAGTATCAAAACCTCTAATAGTATTTTACAGTTCTACTGCAAGTAATCATTTCATGAGAATGACAGCGAGACTGAACGTGGACACAACGTACTGATCTGGTAAAAATATATTTAAAAATAATTTGAGATATTTGAATGCCCTGAGGTGCAGATACTATTCTTACCAGACATCAAAACCTCATAAACGGACACGTTTTCAAGAAAATAACTCTCTTCCTATGTTGTTAAAAAGTTCCTTTGTTGCCCAGATGTGCTGATGGTTAGCAGTAATGTGGAGGATACTACAGAGAAAATGTATTCTCTGTGTTGGGGGTGGAATGTATGTAAGTAAGCAGAAAGAAAACTTTAAAACTGCATGAAGTCATTTTTTTAACCACTGGGGGGCAGAAACAAACTCACAGAAACACAGAGCTGATTTACAGTCAGATCATCAGGCTGTTATGGCTCATTTGTCAGCAAATAATTGCCTACTTAAACATCCAGCAGACACACAGCAACACCTAATTAGAGTCTCGCCACCTGACAAATTTAAGGTGATTTTGTTCACCTGCTTCTGAGAAATACAACTGGAGCTTGACTTTCTTCTTGGCTGCCAAAACAAGGAGCTAACAGCGGCTAAAAAGCTCAGTGAGATTTAGTTTCATGAGTTTGGAATTTCAAGCATTAAGTGGAGAAGTTTAATATGTTTATATCAAAAGTATTGATTAGTGCAGGTTTAACCTTTTTTCACAACTAACCATTAACATTTCACAACTGTAACCCTTCCCAGTCACAGTCATTTGGAACACTATATTGATACATTATTCAATATCTATCAGATAATAACCTCGGAGCCAGCAGGTGAAACCAGTGAATAAAAATCTGACTAAATAGCAGATATAAGTGCTGCGCTTACACTGACCTTTCACAGCCAGCTGGGTGCCATGTGCCGTTCTGTAGGAAGCAGCAAGTGAAGCAAAACTTGCTGTGGTCGGTAAAATATACAACTAAATATAAGCTGTGAAGAGTATAAAATATAATTTACATAAATCTTTCTTTTGTTTTAGGGATGGGTGATGTCTGGTGGTAGCGTTCACATTTAGGTGTGCTGAACTGTGGTTCCCTTGCAGACTAATACCTGTGAATACCAAGAACAACTTTAGTTAGGAAATGCTTCTTTATTATATAGCTTTTAGTTTCATAGTGTTGCAGAACTGTACCTGTAGTAGTTGGGTTTAAAGGGGCCGTTCTTATTCAGGCCCAGGTATTTTGCCTGATCATCAGAAAGCTCCGTCAGGTGGGCATCAAACGTGGTCAGATGCAGACTGGCGACATATTCATCTGAAATACACAGATATGGTTTAAAATAAAGAGATACATACACATACGCTCAAAACATGTCTCCTGGATAGAACTGTACTGAAAGGTCACAGCGCAGGTCAAGGTTAAGTATATCTATATATCCTCACCCATCTTCTTGGGAAGCAAGTACACATCCTGCTTGTATCGTCCCTCAGGAGCGTTGTACAACTCTATCAGGGCCAGGGCCTGAACACAAACATGTGTTAATAACACTGTTGAAAAGGGATGCACATTGCGGATAGAATGAAGAGCATTAAATATGTCCATAAGTACAAAAAACTGTACTTATAGGATATATTTTCGTACTTGAAATATATATATTGTTTTGTACTTTAACAATCTAATTTTTTTGTACTCGTAGGATCTCATTTTTTTGTACTTGTAAGACATATTTGTTTCTGAAGCACTAAATATGATATATTTTTTTTGATAGGTATGTTTTGTATTTGCAAAACAAAATGCATTAGTTTGTTAATGATGTCTTGTATTTGCAAACCACACTGTGATTGTTAGTGAATCGTGGATCATTTGTAAAACATGATTTGTTTGTTTAGGTTTTGGCAGGAAATTAGCTCCATATAACTGTAACTATGAACTGACTGATTACAGAGCAATAATGACAGATCTATGTAGAGAAGCAGCATGTTGTTGCTGCAGTGTATTGTATATGATGTAATGCCATTATGTCCTCCATCTGTTTTATCTTATTGAAGAACCTTATGTATACTATCTGCTGTGGATGGGAGCAATAACTACTGTGTGTCTTTAGCTGCTGTACAGTACAGTAAAGCTTATTTCAGGCTGTCTTGTAGTATCAATAGTTACCTGAGTGGTGGCTGTGATGGACAAGACAAAGGTAGGGACAGTGGAGCAGCTGAGGTTCAGGAGACGTCCCTGTGGAAGAAAACAATCACATTTAAGTATCGCTGTTCCAACGTTATGAAACTTTCCATATCAACATGTTGCTGTGTTGCTCACAAGCCAGAAATTGAGACGTGTCAGGCTGGGTCCTTGGAACATTTTCTACAAATAGACTGTTTTTACTCAGCACCATCAACTTGATTTAAGGACGTAAAGGCAGTGTTGTTATAAAAAATTTACTTAAACAAAAGATCTTATCAATGATTTATAACAAAGTATCCAACTGCTTGAGTGCAAATGATTTCATACAACAGCTTAGAACGTCTGCGCTATATTCATTGTTGTTTTTGTGTTTCAGTGGCTTAAAATCGCCAGCAAGTCAAGTCAGCTAATATTATTTGTTCAACACAAATGAGACTAGCACAGATTAATAAGGAAGTTTAAGAAATCACATTCATCACATGCTCAACATCTGTATGTATCTATCACATGTGGTTGCAAGGCGTACAGACGCAGCCAGTTACCTCAGCCAGAAGGATGACTCTCTTGCCATCAGGCCAAATGACGTGATCCACCTGAGAGCGCACCCTCTCCCAGGTGAGCTCGGGGGTCCGAAGACTTGCCTGCAAGAGAAGAGAATATCAGTCAATATCAGTTCTTTATGATAATTCAACACAATGTGAGTGACCTCTCTTAAGCACACTGTTTAAATATACATTAACCCAGTCTGTAGGATGGATTTAACTTTGAATTCTTCCATCGTAAGCACAATTTACCACATCAATCTCAGTATTGGAGTGGCCCATGTTGCAGACAATTGAGCCATTTTTCATTCGGTCCAGCTGGTCTCTGGTCACCACATTCTTGTTCCCTACAGAAAGACACAATCATTCACCTTCAATGAGTTTGACATCGTCTGCCCCGCAGGACATAATTAGCATAGAGCCCAAGGGAACAGTGCAAAGGGCCGTGAACTAAAAGGCGTTTATTATGTCAGACAGGTATAGATTGAAAGGCTATAAAGAATGCAGTGCATCCCCCTGAGTAGTTAACACCTGCACTGTGTGAAGTGGAGTTACCAGTGCATGTGATGATGACGTCAACCTGACGAATGATCTCATTCAGCTTGACCACCCTGAATCCGTCCATGCTGTCATAGAGAGAAGAGGTTCAGCATTCAGCCTCAGTCACAAATAGGAAACTATCTATTATTTATTGACAAGCAATTCAGCTGAAGGGCTGGAGTCCCTGTTGGGTCAATGTAGCGTAAACTAAACATTAGTTGTCTCACAATGTTTGTCAAATAATTAACAAAACACAGTTAGCTCGCTATCATATGTCATCCATACTGTGATCTGTCCTGCTCATATATTTTTTGATATTCAACACATTCAGCTTGGATCATCATCCCACTTCCTCACCAGCCCTGCAGGCCACAGATGGGATCAATCTCTGTAATGTAGACGACGGCTCCCAGAGCTTTCAGAGCGGAACAACAACCTTTTCCAACCTGCAAAGACAAGATGACATACTGTGGGACCAACAGAGTTACAGTAATTGGCAGTTATTGCCCTGACCTTAATGAAGAATTTACTACTGCTGTCAACGTTAACGCTAAGTTAAGTTAATTTGCAATTAAAGTACTGGCAGTAGGCAGTATAGTTTTGGCATCATTGGGCAACAATTCCACAATAACCTTTCAGCATATTGTTATTCAAGTGTTCTGAGAGATAACTAGACTTCTGCACCTCCTCATGGCTCTGTTTTTAGCCTTTAAAACGGGGGACTTTGACCAATCAAAGGTCATTTCAGAGAGAGAGAGACCGGAACTTCGCATTCCTTCAAGCCATCTCAACCTGATCTCAACATGGAGGCCGGGTCACAAACTTTCTCATTTTACAGCAAAATCGTATACTACAAGATGATTCTGAAAACATTTGAGGCGATAAATAGGCATTACAGTAACATAATATTGACTCATATTTGGTCAGCGCTGCCTAGTTTGCGAGTAATTGACAGCCGGCTCTCATGGACAGCAGATCCCAGATCAGTTCTGACTGCTTGTTTTCCTCCAGTCTGTGAAATCTTGCAGATGCCGTTAGGAGCACCGGAGGACACAGAGGCACATGTTTTTTTTCAGGTTACCTGTTTCATGCACTACTGTCAGGATATAGCAACCGTTTTATAAAAACAACTTTTTTTAATCATATTTGCTTCAATCTGCCTACTTCAGCTTTAACTATGGAAATCATGCAATTAATCACGATTAAATATTTTTAATTGATTGACAGCCCTAGAAATGACACTTATCAGTATTTAAACACAAGCCATCTTAATACAAACCTATCAAGGCTTTGGGTATTTAACATGACAGGTCTACTGATCTCCTAGTCCTGCAGACTTTGATTATTTAACATCATCTGGACTCAACGGTCAGACACTGTAAATATTGTCCAATTAAATGTGATGACAGCTGTCTGTGTCATCATCATCATGAATGTTTTCACAGCTTCATGATGAAGATTAACGTGGCATGTTAACATTAAAAGAAGTATCTCACCTCGCCGTACCCACATACGACCACCTGTTTGCCTCCGAACATGACATCTGTGGTTCTCTTCAAGCTAGAGAGGGTTGAGGCATAAAATTAGCTCTAAGTGAGAAACCGCCAGTCTGTATCTGTACAACTCCAAAATCTGGCATCTTTATACTAAAGTACAGTAAAAGTTCTGTGAGAGTTCTGGATAATATAACGAGTCTGTTTGATCATTATTTTCCTTAACGGTGCAATAAATCTAAAGGTCTGATGATGCCGATATTACGTGTCATAACTCCTAATGGAACACCTCCATCAGTGCACCTAGCAGATTATTAATCAGGAAGAACAGCAAGAAATGACGAGCGGTGAGTGTAGAGAGCACTGAGATGTGCAGGCCCTGTTAAAGAGTACTAGACTATTAATATGCTGCCGTGGTGATAATTAACAGGAGGGTAATAAATGTAATAGGGGGTGTTCTGCAGCGTGTGCACAGCAGGAAAGCATTACAAGGGCTTTATAAAAGGTGGACAATGTGTCCTGTGACGGCAGCAATGTGTCCTTGATGTCACTCCAGTGTTACGCTAAACAAAGGTCAGATGTTAGGCATGTGGCAGCTGATGACCCAGTCATGAGTGAAGGGAAAGTAACATGACAGCTGAACTAGACTATGGATCGAGAATCTTAATTATTTGCATGTTGATCAAATTCGCTGTGATGACCTAATCAAGTAATCGCTGTGAAATTATGAGCTTTTCTCATTTATCACTTGGGGGAAAAAAACACTATTAGTCACTATCAAGCTGTCTGATAAACAAACTGTACTCATGTTTCAACATCAGTTCGACTCTGTTATTGTGCCAGCCTTCCAATAACCTCAAACAACTCGCCTACTCACCCGTCCAGGATGGACTCTCTGCAGCAATACAGGTTGTCAAACTTCTGCTTTGTCACAGAGTCATTTACATTCATCGCCGGTACACACAGTTTCCCAGCTTTAGACAGCTGATACAACCTAGAGAGAGACAAGAGTAAGGTAGACACTTCATGTTGGTGCGTGCTGATGTGGGTGAGTCACTAAATATTTTGTAGGAAGCGTATATCTATTAAGCTGTCAATCACCTGTGAACCCCAGTGACACTCTCCTCTACAATACCCCTGATCTTCTTGAATACATTGGGGTATTTCTTGTACATCCAGTGTGTCAAGTCTCCTCCATCATCAAGGATCTGACAAATAAGAGGAAGCCAAATTAATTAAGGCAGATGCTATTAACACACAGGTGTCAGTAGCCAACAATACTATTTGCACCCGAGGCGGAATAGCCAATGTGGCTATTTACACCCGGGTGCACATAGCACGGCAAAGACAAGCACCTAAGTGTCCGTAGCATACAATGCTATTTGCACCCAGTCCCGGCCACGCATTAGATACTGTGTGTGTATATGTACAGTATGTATATTTTTCCTAAACCCTAACCAAGTAGTTCTGTTGCCTAACTAAACTGCGACTGAAAACTGAAAATAATAATTAAAAAAAAGAAAGAAAAAAATGAAGTCATCTAAGTAGGGTGACCAGGTGTCCCACTTTATGAGGGACAGCACAGCATTTTCATCCCTTATCCCACATCCCATATATTAAAACGATGTCCCACATTTTCATTGGCTCTAGTTTTCAAAAGTCAAACCACTGCAGGACAGACGCTTTTTTTAAAATAAGTCTTTTATCCAATGGCTGTGAAGAAAGCAGGGAAGGCTGTCATCACGGCGCTGTGTTTGCTGTCAAACTGCGCACACGTGGGTCACGTGCAGGTTAACATTTCACCGTCTTTGCTACGCTATGCCCAACGGGGGAAATTGCGAGTCACCGCAAAGTCACAAGTCATGCAGATTTAGGCGGAATATGATGGAAACTACCACAAAGAAAAGGAAGAGCAGCTACAACAAAGACTGAAACTACTTATACGTATTTATAAGCCGGTGGAAGGCCATTCTCAGAGTTTTTGGTGAAATTTGTCAGTGACTGGTGAACAACAACCTACAAGATTATATTTTTGGGGGCTGTTTGCCTTTTCATTTGATAGTGACATAGATAGGTATGAAAGGGGGAGAGAGAGGGGATGACATGCAGCAAAGGGCAGCGGGTCAGATTCAAACCCGGACCACTGCGGTAGGGACTCAGCCTTGCTACATGAGGCGCCTGCTCTAACAGGTGAGCTACCGACTCCCTGCACATACTTTGTTGCTCTTTATGTTACTACTTGTATTATTATTACTACTACTACTACTATTAAATATTTCTGCTAGAAAGGTCTTTCTGGCAGAAAACCCTTCAACTAGCTAACTATTGTTAAATTAAGTAGCATATTCAACTTGGTCGGGTGTAAATAGCCAAATAGCTGCCGTGTGACTCTTCTCACCCGGTGCAAACAGACACTCCGATTAATTAATTGCGAGACAAACATTTACGTATAAATAGCTATAAATTTAAATAATTTGAAAAGAATAGCTGCTCCTCTGGTGTTTTTAAAGGCTATTTGTTTGTCTATATGATTCACATATCACACTCAATTGATACATAAACTTTCCCCTCACAAAAGGTAGAAAAACAAACTTTTTCCACGTACCATGTTCGGCTGCCAACCCTCATTGTTGACACAGCGGTCGATGCACCACCAGAAATCATCCTCAGACTCGCCTTTCCAGGCATACACAGCCACACCTGAAAGCAGATGGGTATTATCTTGAATAAATCTTACATCAACAGTTCTGTGTTTGTCTATAAGCTGCCATCCTCTGCCAGGTCCTCTGGCACGAGTCTGTCAGTCGCTCCAAAGTGCAGAACCTGGCAGCTTTAAGCTGCTATATGCTCCGAGCCGCTGGATCAGTCTGCCTGAGGATCTGATCTATTCAGCCAGGCCTTTGATTAAGAATGATTTATAGACATTTTTTACGATATTTATTCACCTATTTTATTGTATTTAAGTTGTACCATTTTATTGTAGTTTATTAACCTAGTTTTTACTTCACACTATTACTGTTATTATAGCTTTGAATTCTATTTTATTCACTTTTTATATATTTATTGTATTGCATGCATTGGTCTCAAATTATCAAATTGTTAAATTGCTGAATTGTTTTTGCCTTTTCTGTTGTTTTCACAGCTCACACTTGTTCTGTCTTATTTTCAGCATGTCAGTCATCTGTGTAGCACTTTAAATTGCACTAACCTGTATGAAAGGTGCTTTACAAATATAGTTTGATTGTTTGATTGATTGATTGATATGATGATTATTTTTAGAAAAACAGACCAATCTGGTGCAAAATAGCACTTCATAATTCTACATTACATATTTGGGAACGTGTGAATCTCATTATTGGGTGTAAGAGAAAGCTGGAGAACAGTGGCACACATCACTATAGTTTAATGAAAATGTATGTTTTTGCCACATACAACAGCTCAGCATGCAGTAGACTATGCTCAACAACCACACAAACTCAAACCCCCCCAAAAGAAGCATGATCTCCTCTGAGTGACTCCTAAATCTGTTGAAACCCCCTCAGCTTGTCAAATCATGAAAGGTCTACTGTGGAAATTTAGTACATACTTAAACCGTCACATAGCAACCGCACATAAAAGGCTGAAGTAATGCAGCTCGTTCACTAAATGGCAAATCTTATGTGTTCCCATTATCTCTGCAGGGCTAAATTTTCAAGAGTTTATTAAACATTTCCAAACAGTATCCTTGGTTCTGAAAGACATGAGATGCTCACATGGCAAAGCACACCACTGCTCATAAGAAACACTTTATACTAATGATATGGTCGGTTATAAACATGTTATTGTAATCAAGTGCAATTAAAATATGTATAATTTCGACACCTTGGCGTTAACAAGGGGCAAAAACAGCGTCCACTAGTGATGCACAGGTCAGGGTATTTTATAAACCACACCCACCCGACTCGTTATGAGAGTCTATCCACACCTTCCGACTCGCAAAAATAAGCATTAATCACCCCCCCCCCGAACCTGACCTGACCCGCAAACCGCCGACTTTATGCATTAAAGTAGCACAATAAATGTCAGGACTGAAGTCTGAGACAAGAGGACTCAGGCGCAGCGGCTCGTGGTGTGTGATCTCACAGAAATACAAGAAATGATCGTGAGTTGTGGGTGTTTGTGCTCTACACCTTACCAGCCTCTGACAGAGCAGCAGCCACTTCATTCTGTGTAGAGTATATGTTACATGCAGTCCAGCGGCACTGAGCCCCGAGAGCCACTAGAGTCTCAATCAGCACCTGAAAACACAGAGAGAAGCACAAGGAAATGGTCCAATGAGACAGAGCTATTCACCGGTCAACACTGAAGGTCACAATGAACCAGGTCTGTATCATGTCTGCAACACGGTTTGATCGCCCCGTTACATGATGAGTTGTCCATGAAACACAGCCAATTGTGTATTTTATAGAAATCCAGACAATTCCACAGCACTTTAATCATTCGAGACTCAAGTAATAGAAGAGTTGGCATAGTGTTTTTAAAACTTCCTGTTTTCTAGACAGTCAGTAGAGCAAAAATTGTGAATAGTGTTGACCTAAAACTCTATCGTGATTAAGAGGCACTATTACACACTGCAGCCTTTGCTTGTGTGTCATTGATGCTCAAAGTCAGAGAGGAATCTTACTGCAGTCTGGGCAGTGATGTGAGTGCAGCCCACAATTTTGGCACCTGCCAACGGTTTCTCACTCTGCGCTCTCTTCCTGAGTGAGATCAGCGCCGACATATCTGAGAACGAGAGAACATGAAAAGGGATGAGTGAGAAAAACAGCAGATGATGCAGAAGAATCTCACAAAACCCACTCTCCAGTTTAGAATATACAGCTGGATAAAAGCACTCTATAAGAAAGTCTTTTTGCTTTCTCTTTATTATAAAGTTATTTTAAATTGTTCATTTTTCTAAATGTGTGGTTATGTGGTCAAAGTCTTGGTTTACCTATTTAATTAGATCAAATTAAAATCAGTCAGATCAGAAAACCTTAAAGGAACAGTGTGTAGCATTTCAGAGGATCTATTAGCAGAAATGGAATATAATATTCACAACTATGTTTTCATTAGTGTATAATCACCTGAGATGTTGTGTTTTCGTTAGCTTAGAATGAGCCCTTCATATCTACAAAGGGAGCGGGTCCTCTTCACTGAGTCCGCCATGCTGCTCCGCCATGTTTCTACAGTAGCCCAGAATTGACAAACCAAACGCTGGCTCTAGAGAGAGCCTTTCACGTTTTACGTTACCTGAAGGCTACCGTAGTCCTTTGACACGCTTGTGAAACTGCGGTAACGTGAGCCGCAGAGTGCAAAACCGTGGTACCGCCAGCCGCCATCTGACTTCTGTTGCTCCTAAAGTAGTGTTATTATGGTAAGGATGGCGTCTGAGCGAGGCGAACGTCGTTAGGGAGGAGTGAGCGGAGGGGTACTCAGTTGGTTTCATCTGCAACCACACCACTAGATGTCGCCAAATCCTACACACCGTCCCTTTAAGGGGCACTAGCTAAAAAAGCAGTGATTACTCAATAGACTGATTACAGATATTTTCTAAAATCTGAATAATGATTGGTTTAAATATAAGATATTATGACAGATGTCTTTTAGATTAATTAGAAAAAATTGTGAAGTGACTTAGTCCTTGCTGTGTCTGACCTTGTTCTGCGATCTCAATCTCACGTCTGCCAAATTCAGCCTGTTTGATGCTCTTGACACAGAAGTCGCTGCTGCCCTTGGAGTTGACCTGAGTTTTGTCCCGTGGTGACGTCTCATCGTCAGAGCTGTCCGTATAGGACGCAGCTGTAAAGGAAACAAGGTTTTAAAAGAAGTCACCAAATTAAAGCCACCGAAGAGAAAAAGAGCTCCTTTTACCACTTTAAAGTTCAGTTAAAATATATAATAACAGGGATTTTTAGGGCTGTCCTTGACCAAAGAAATTCATAGTCGACTAACACTCATGATTTTGTTTACTTAACAATTAGTTGATTCAATCGACAGATCCGTAAAGTGTAAAACTGAGTTTCTCCACAAAGAATCACACAAAAGCACCACTTTAAATCTTGTGTTTACCAGAGATGTGCTCATAATGTTCTTGGAAATAACTCATTCAGCATGAAAAACCATAAAAAATGACTAATCGACTAAAGAAATCTTAGTCGAGTAAGACCAAAACGACAGATTAGTCGACTAAAGAGGGGGCGGCCCTAGTTTCTTTTATCAAAGACATTCATAAATTCATGCAAAATATTATGGTGCAGACAAATTGAACAGGGGTGCCCACATGTATGTGTCTGTCTCTCCTTACCAGAGCCGTAGCTGTCTGTGGATGACTGGGAGATGGAGCGGGACAGGGAGCGACGGCCTGCCTTGGTGGGGAACCTGCTGAACTCCTGCTTGTCCTCCACAAACTGGATTTGCTGATATATAATTGAAAAAAAGTCACACTGTAAATTCTTTCATAGATGGTTTAAACAGAAGCTATTTCAAATGGACACAAATCTAGTCATACAACAAAGCTATGAGCAATCTAAAAGCTCATATTATAGGTCACCTGTAGGCTCGGTGTAGAGTTTAAAACAGTGCAACAGGTACTTCTGTGTGTATAAGCAAGGAACTGGTGTTTTTGTTGTGTGTACCTCGCTTTATGCCTTGTCAGCTAATTATTTTGTTGACAGGGATTTTGCATGCATCGAAGCAACATGAGATTATGAGGAAACAAATCGTTATCTCCAGTGCAGGTATGGAGAAGTCGGCGGGCAGGTCTACCTCAGCAGTTTCTGGGATGTTTTTTTATTCATCGCGCAAGGTGAGATTTTAAACCCTTTTTTTGTTACATAAATAAGAGAGACACAAAGAATCAGAGCATGGGGAGATTAAGTTAATAAATCAGCCTACAGTGTGAACCAGGCCTCATTGTCTTCATCACTGAATGAGAGTCAGGTTCTTCACCCTGATAGGGTCAGTCTCTAGTTTCTAGGTTTAGTGCTTGTACTGAAAAGCCTCCACATACCAGAGAAAAGAACATGGCTACAAAGAACAATGTGACGCTGTTTTCTTGAGATTAAGGTGACAAGACACCGCATATTTCCCCCTGGACAGGATGGTGTGGGTTGCATGGTTCCAAAGCCTGACTGGTACTGACTGTGATGGTTCCCTCAGATCTGATTGAACCACATTAAAGATTTTATGTTTTCACTGCATCACAGAGTACTTCTCATAGAGTCCAGGACTAATGCCAAGCGATGGTGGTGATGTTGTCATAACCACTGATGATTGAGTTTAATGTGATGGCTGGATGTACTCCAGGTTTTATGTTATGCTGTCACATGATGTACACTCTTTTATGTGAGCTGGTTTAACGGGATAGTTTGGGTGTTTTGAAGTGGGGTTGTATGAGGTACTTATCCATAGTCAGTGTATTACCTACAGTAGATAACGGTCGGCAAGCCCCCAGTTTGGAGAAACAGACAGGAGTTACCACACGGGAGCAAAGCAATGTACTGCCGTGGATGGGGGCGGCAGAAAAACATATTTTAGCCACCTAAAAGAAAGGTCCACTTAAAAAAAACAATATCACCTTAAGTGTGCACTATATTTACAACATTTTCTCCTTTTACCTTGCCATGAGACAGCCCTTTCCGATGGGGAACTGAAGCCGTTGTATTTTACCTCACAGAACATGGGAGTTATTGTCATCTATTGTAGGTAATACACTGACTATAGATAAGAACTTCATACAACCCCACTTCAAACTATCCCTTTAAGCATTTGTTTTAAATACTTTTACCACATGTTTTATGTCATTATGTTTAATGTATCTTGGTGTGCGTTTTATGTATTTATATTATGTTTTAATGAACCTACCTAAACCTAAAATAAAGTTGGTGTGTTTTCTGTGTCACCTGGCTGAAAGAGAAAGTTGAAGTCGACTAATCTCCAACCTCATTTACATACATATAATCATTTATAAGCTTGCAACTTAACTTAACCACCAATACCTAAATATTAACTACAGAACATACTAAACATCTGTAACATAACACCTAAACATAAGCTAACCATCTCTGTGTCAAAATAAAGGTCTTCCACTGGGCTTTGACCCTGGATCACTGGGTGTATAAACAACACTGGCTTTGACCCTGGATCACTGAGTGTATAAACAACACGGACAGAGTAAACACTCCTCTTCTCTACCCCTTTACTAGCATGGGCCGGGGCTGCCGCGACAGATGGAAACAGCTGTCACCTAATTTTGTCAATTTCTGTTTAATTATTTGGCACCGGAAGATGCCTCTTGTGTTAAACTTTCCCAAAAGGCCACAACTACCAAGTTACTGATTTCATTCCAATAGTAAAACCATAAACTCTTCAACCAAATAAAAGAAAATCACAATCTGTTCTACTTGAGATCTACGAATTTGGCAGCTAATGATTGCTGTGATTATTCAGTTCCTCCCAGAGAGAGAATGAGGATGTGAAACACCTCTACAGCGAGGCTGCCAGGCTGACTAATCAATCTTGTGTGTTGAGTCTTTGACAGATTCCTGGTCACAGTTCAGTTATATGTGTTATATGTTTGCTCAATTTAAAAAAAAAGGGACAATAGATTGTTTATTTAAATGAGGTGTGCAAATACTTTCCACTCTAAAGCACCAATTATTCACAGTGCAACTCTTCCTTGTTCCTTAAAAGTGTCAGGTAACATCCTTCATTAGTGAGTGCTACGTGGAGCAAATCATTCAGTTGTTTACTTTTTCAGTCCCGATACCGACATTTATTATTATAGTTCGTTTTTTAACTGAACTATAATGCATTCTTAAAAAACCTCACTTTACTGCTGATCAACTGTCTAAAGTATCATCAGTAACAGTTTCATGCAGTATTTTTTTAATTCTGGGACCTGATCTGAACATGTGAGGCTTGTCCATTGTGCATGATTGTAAAATCAGTGAATTAGCTTTACTGTTCTTCACTCACATGTTGTTATGGTTTACATTCTGTGCTTGTAGCCAGCTAGAGACAGACATTTTGGGAAAAGTGTCAACAAGTCTATTATAGCCTTTTTCCTAACAAGTGCCTTTAATTGTATTTAGTGTGACTATTCCTATGTCTGTAACCTCTAATTCTATTAATCTAGGCAAAAAATAATGTTTATTAAAATGTATGTAAAAAAATACAACCTAAATAGTGCATTAAAACAAATCAGTAAGATAATGTAAAAGAAAGGTGGAAAACAGCTATATAATGTATCTTTAAACAGTAAATTAACTGTAAAATACTGTGAAATGATTTTTTTTTAAAACAGTTCAAACTGTATTTTTCATTAACAGTACAAAGCTGTAAATTTCAGCGACAGTATAATAATGTTAATTTTACAGTAACATAAAGGAAACCCTGCTGCCAGTTCTTAACAGTGTAGTAGTTACTCAGTATACTGTGGGCAGGTAGTATGACCTGTTGTGACCTATTGTAGAGGTACAACTGACCCCCATGCACCCAAATGATTACCACAGACTAATGAGGTACATACAGTATTTGTATACTGTATATACTGTATATATGATCCAGACTAGACCCAGCTGGTGTCTTGTCTGTACCAGTCTTACCTTCTTGACAGGTTTGTGAGTGGGCACCGCGCTGAAGGCGGACGACAGCTCTCCCATGTTCAGCTCGCTGATCTTGCTGACGGTCATGGCTGAGTATTTCTCCGCCACGTTTTCGCTCTCCTTCACCTCTTTGCTGGCCTGTTTCAGCTCCAGCTTCGCCTCCCCGGCCGGGTCCGACATGTTGACGGTCTGTCTTGTCTCTGGTACAGTACTGTAGTAACGTCAGAGGAGCTAACGCTGCTAGCTAACAACTAGGTTAGAGGAAGAGATCGGCTTAACTAATGACGTACAACAGAAAGTAAAAGCAACAATGGAGTGTGATGTGTGTCCTCCAGCTTTGATTAGGCGCTGACAGGTCAGACTCGCTGTGTTGTGGTACAGTGAAGCCGTGTTGAGTCCTCGCTGGCTCAGCTGTCAGCTGGCTGAGTAACTTTGTGGGCGGTAACCTCGGCAACCAGCAGACTGAGGGGGCGGGGTATTTATACAGATGCGTTCAGGGGCAGTGGGACAACAGTTATAACGGTGCATTATTATGGGGTTTAGTACAGGGATTCTCAACCTTTTGTAACTCCAGGCCCACTTCCGATTGTTAAAACATTTCTGAGGACCACCTTCCCAAATAAATGACAAACTGGGTTGTAAAATATGTGTTATGCCACCCTCACCCATCACTGCCTGCCATTATGAATCCAAAGTATTCAGGGTCATATTTCCTCACCACAAACTTTTGCTTGTTTCAAAAATTGCTTGATTTTGTGCCACTGCATCTGTGACATATATGTATGTAAAGGGGAGACTCCTGGGTACCCATAAAACCTAATTTCATTCACATGTCTTGAGGTCAGAGGTCAAGTGACCCCTTTGAAAATGGCCATGGCAGTTTTTCCTCACCAAAGTTTGGAGCGTTATTTAACCTCCTTCCCAACAAGCCAATATGACACGGTTGGTACTGATGGATTCCTTAGGTTTTTAATAGTTTCATATGATGCCAGTATCTTCACTCTAGCTTTAAAAGTGCAACAGGCAACAACAGCTGTCAGTGTGTCAGTGTGCTGACTTGACTATGATTTGCCCCAAACTGCATGTTATTATCATAAAGTGGGCATGTCTGTAAAGAAGAAGAAAAGCACTTTATTAATCCCAGAGGGGAAATTACATTTTTTCACTGTTATTTACACAGTTCACACAGGCCCGAAATACACACACAGGACCTACATGTATTAATGGAGAGATGTCAGAGCAAGGAGGCTGCCCCTGACAGGCGCCCCGAGCAGTTGGGGGTTAGGTGCCGTGCTCCAGAGGCAAACTGGCATCTCTCCAGCTACCAGTTCACACTCAGTAATTAGTCCATGGGGGGGACTTGAACCGGCAAACCTGCGGTTCCCAAGCCAAGTCCCTATGGACTGAGCTACCTAGAGGGGACGTCTCATGGGTACCTGTTACGTCCACAAAGTGGAACAATAACTAAACAACAACCAAATTAAAACAGAGTCAACGTGAAGTTTCAAACTGTAACAGTTTATTTCAGTACAACGGAAGGTTCACAAATGTGGTGGAGGTAGGGACAATATAGTTTTGCCAAATAATCAAAATTAAGAAACCAAAACTAGGCCTAACTAAATCTGTCTTCTTTAACACAACAAACAAAAAGGCTGACTAACTTATTTACTAACAGCAGTTTTACAAAACATACATGGGATGGCAACCACTAAACCTAGTGTTTCTAGACATGAAAAGACCTACGTGCAAGTGTACAGGGTACCCCAGACTTACCTATGCCCTCTACCTCCTTACCACAAACCTTATCTTTCCTTTCCCACTGGAAACAAGAGACTTCAACATCCAAATACCTCATTACAAATGAGTCAGAGAGAGAGAGAGAGAGCCCAGAGTGTGCCTCTTTTATGGGCAGCCCACGACAGCGATTGGCTGGATGGAATTAGTGTGAGCTAATTGCAGCTGGCAAACTCTGCACAGGTGGACTCCAATCACCTCCATTAACTCTTTATCCTGGAAGCACCTGCAAGACAAGGAGGAGGGGCAGAACAACACAGGAGAAAACTCTGCAGGCCTGTCTGGCCCTGCAGGCACGTAACAGTACCCATTGAATCCATTTACATTCACATATCTTGAGATCAGAGGTCAAGGGACCCCTTTGAAAATGGCCATGACAGTGTTTCCTCGCCAAAAATTGAGCGTTATTTAACCTCTTTCGACAACGTAGTATGACGTGGTTGGTACCAATTGATTCCTTAGGTTTTCTAGTTTCATATGATACCAGTATCCTCAGTAGCTTTAAAACTGAGCCCCCTACAAACTCCGAAAGATCGTTTGCGTTAAAGAAATTAGTGGCTTTAAAACGAATTTGTGTTAAGGTGTTATTATCGCATTAACTTTGACAGCCCTAATATAACTATCTGTTTCAGCTCAATGTCTATGAAGTATACAACCTGTACTAATTAGCATAATGTGCTGTTTTGGCAGTTAGTAGAGTAGTAATAACTGTTTTATACAAAAATGTGATCTTGAAATATGTTTATCAACTGGTCAAACTATAAATATGGAAATACTGACAAGTTTCAAATTTGAGATTCATAACAAAGAGAAAGCCAAATATATTTTCCAAAGACACCATTTTATTTTGAATTATTTTACTTTATTTACATCCTAATTCGTCCATTAACAGGTCACTTGCGAATCTATCAATATCTATTTTGCAAACTCACAACTTTTTGAGTGTAATGCTCATAAACTCTTACTAGTAACACTGGCACTGAGTAGAAGCAGTTAATTCCCAGTTACTGTAAATGCTGCATTAAGCTCATAAGAATCCTCATTCACTACTGCTCCCTGAGATTGCACAACATAAACTACTATCACAATATAAGTCACGACACGGTGTGGCAGTGGAAGTAGCATTTGCACGTATATTCAAATAATAACCGTCTGAAACTGCTTGTTCTCACTATATTTACTCTGTGCCAGTCTACCCCATAGACTGCATATACAGTATATACATATATACAGTAGCCTACACATTTTAATATAGGCATACAGTCCATGGTCTACCTCATATCAGCATATTCAGAATCCTGACATCCTATCAGTTAGTTACATTATACAATATTACAACGTTTTATTCCTGCATGAATAACCTTATTTCAGTGACATTCACACATGGTTTCCGTCCAGTGAGATTACAATCTCCACTCATCCTCACTGAGCCTCCAAAACATCTCTGCAGACCTTAGAAGGAACAAAGATCATGGTGTGCCACCATCTGTATGGTATAAAACCTGACTGAAAAGAGCGTAATGCATGTTGGGAAAGGCTCAAGACCCCCATGAGCAGGATGAGCAGGTATAGAAAATGGATGAACTGATCTAAACTACCTGAAAACAAGATGAAAACAAAGCAGGTATGTCTGTTTAGTGAGCAACTTCAGTTATGTATGAGGTGCATGTGTAAAATGTGCTGTAAGATTGTTGCATGGTGCAGAAACCTGACAAAAGAAAACCTAAAACTCAAGAACCCAAAAGTGAAAAAGAGTTTGACTGACCAAGATAGCCGGCAAGTGAAATTCAGGCTGTGATAGGATGAGAAGTCACAATGATGGTCCTTCATCCTGCTTAACTGGCAACCACTCAACTCTGTGATGCACTCAACCTTGCACAATACAAGTTGCAAAGTGAGGTGAGGACATAGAGAGGTAAATTTGCATTAACAACACTGTATGGTGTGCCTGTATTGGTGCTCTTTGATGCATTTCACATCCTGGGCAATACAGAGGAGGTGTGCAAAGACAGGATTTAGATGCTACATTACATAACTTTATTTTCCATACCTGCATAGTCAGATTTCCGGAATACAGGAAGAGCAAAGGACCAGCGAACAGATTCAGATTCAGATTCAGGAAATGGCATAATAAAGTTGAATGTCAAAATAAAGTTGAGTAATAATACGTATATGGCATGTTGCATCATTTCCACAAATTCAGCCTCTAATTTCTCTCTTGTGCAACATTATGGAACCGACTATGAGCAGAAATGCTGCTGGTCCAAAACCAGACAATTGGGTTTAAATAAATAATATAATAATAATACTGTAACCTTGAGTTGGTTCAGTTTAGATAGAAGCTTGGTAATGGTTGGTGGTATAAGGCTTTCATGAGACTGAGCTGGGTGCAACTTTTCACAGTATTTATATAGGACTTAAGCCTGCTTTATAATAAAAAGAAAACATGAAAATCTCACTTTTTTATAATATGGGACCTTTAATGTGAAAACTGTATGGATTGTAAAAGACCATATTTCTTGTACAGTTTAGTTTACGTTTCTTTTAATTTGTGTTATTTTATCATTTATTCATTGTACTTATTGATATATTTGAACGTTCTTACTGTTTCAAATTCAAATAAGCTTTATTGGCATGAATGTTCAGGTTACATTATTGCCAAAGCGAAATTACATATTAATGAATAATTACATTTCACAAGAAATAATCACAATCACAAGAAATAATCACAAAATAATCACAGTCACAAAATACCAAATACATTTTAAATATACAATCTTTTACAGATGTAGTTAATCAGAAACATGTTCGGAGCTTGTAGTAGGGGAGAGTGGGGTAAGATGAGCCAGTGGGTAAGTTGACCCACCCCCTCTATCTTGGCAACTGTGATTATGTTTTGTCATGTGACCATTATTTTAGGAAGTACCCATCATTTCTATCTTGCTGTGATGGAGTTAAGCACATGGGAGAAGTAGTAAGTACTTTTTTACACCAAAAACAGTTTTTTCCCAGTCAAAGTAAATTTTCTGCATGTCAGGAATAATGGATGTTAGATCAAAGCAAATGTATCCAGGTCTAAAAAAATATATTATACACGTTGGTGATTTACTAAGATATAACACCATGTTAATCCCTTCGTTAAAGATTAGCCTGAATTGCTAAACTGGGCCATTTTTTCCAAAATGGTAGCTATGGGGCAAAGTGAGCCAAAGGTTATGGGGTAAGTTGAGCCACTGGCTCACTAATATTCTACTATTATTCCGAGCCACTGGCTCAACTTACCCCACCATAAATTAACCAAATGAATTCTCTGAAGTATAAAATGGTATTACTGTTGAGTGTTACACAACTTGGTTTGATTTTTTATATGTTAACCTTTATAGAAGAGGGAGATAAAGGAAGTAAAAACAGTTGGTTACAGTGGAACAGCAGAGGCAAAGAGGGTCCTCACAGAGGAGGTAGAGAAGGAGCTTGCAGACCATATCAAGAAGCTGGCTGAACAGTTCCACGGCCTTACTCCAAAGAAATGCTGTGAACTGGCATTGGAATTGGCAGAAAGAACAACCTTCCTGTCCCCAACAACTGGAAAGAGAAGGGTTTAGCAGGTAGGCCTAGGTCAAACCAAAGACCAAGACGAAAATCACAGCGTACAGCAGTTCTGAGGAGAGTGATGTTCCCATCCCATTTGATGACACTTCTGAGCATGAGTGTTCTAATGATGAGAGAAGTGAATCAGACATCACAGATCTGTTAGTTGGTGACTTTGTCATAGTAAACTTTGTATCCAAAGGCAGGAGCTACCTTTACATTGGCTTGGTTGAGAGCCTGGAGGGCAACGAAGTGAGTGCAAGATTTCTCAGAAGAATCCGGGGGAACACTTGACGTGAGAAGCCCACCTTTGTATTCAAGGAAAAGGATGAGGCATCTTTTCTGCTGAGTGATGTGCTGAAGAAGCTACCTCAACCTCAAAAGGCTGGAGGAACTGCAAGGAGGGAGCAACAGTTCATATTTCACTGCAACCTTGACGACTGGCATATTGTCGAATATTGAATGATATTTTGATTGTTCAATGGTCTTGAAACTCACAGGTGGTTTGTTCTCACAAGTTCATAACTGTGAAACTGTTTATTAACACACTTATGCTGAGGTTTAAACTTAAAAACTCAGATGTTCAGTTTACCCCACGATGGCTCAACTTACCCACTGACTCGGATCAACTTACCCCTTACCTGGGGCAAGTTGAGCCACAGGAGCACTTTTTTTGGGAAGGTCATTTTTTTCAGACAGCTTTGTGATGGATGCATGCTGATCATTTCATTTGATAGGAGAGATCCTGAATTTAAGGTTCATGTTTTCATTTGACTTCTGTCTCATTTTTCCTAACCTCGAGGACAGCATAAGTAAAAATTGGCTCATCTTACCCCACTCTCCCCTACCTCTTATTGTATGGCAACAGTCAACATATTTTGCAGCTAATGTTGCACACTGATTTTTCTCCCCACATAAGTATGGTATTTTCTGAGGATCGGGGAGATAGATGAACTCAGGATATATGTTATTTATTTGTTACTGTTTCTTTATACTCTGTACATTGTACTTTATTTTTTAAATAAAGTTTTTATGGGGGGAAAAACATAACCACTGTGGATTGCTAGCCAAAATGTGAAAACACTCGACTGAGAATCGTACATACAGGTCTTAACAACACATTATATAGAATAGGCAAGCACCCAACTTGAAAATGCACATATTGTAATCAACCAGAAACTGTTGAACATGTACTGATACACTGCAGGAATTACAGTATCCAGAGGAATCACCTTTTACAGTCACTAAGGAAGGCAAAACATCAGGACTTTTCATTGTCAGGTCTATTGGGGAATACAGCAGATAACATATATACTGTGAAATTATTCAGTTTTTAAGAGACACTGATTTAGTTAAACGAATCTAGAGTTTTCCTCATTATTATTTTTTTTTTATTATTATTATTATTATTATTTATTTATTTTTTCATTATTTTTTTATTTTATTTTTTTATTTTATTTTTTTATTATTATTTTATTTTATTTTTATTTTGTTTGTGCACAATCTCCTGTTCCACACTCCAATCCAGATGGTGGCTGTAATGCACCTCTAAAATGGTTTGCCATGAGAAGAAGAAAATGTGAGAACAGCGCCACAACCCAATAGACTCCCACGCAGTGGTCAAAGATGGTATTGCAGCTTTAAAATGGGATTTCGTGACTAAAATGCCTAAATATATATATATATATATATATAAAAAAAAAATATATTAAAAAAAATGACTGAATCAAATAATATAACTTCTTTGCAATATCAATACTCATGCATGAAGAGATAGTTTATTTTAATTCGTGTAGTGAGAAGGTGATAATCCCACCGTCCTGACTGGAGGACGGATGTTCCGTTACTCCATTTTCCATCATCGACCGAAAGGAACAAACCTGCCGGAGCAGCGCTGACCACCGGACTGAGAATTGCGACGATAAAAGGTAGAATATAAACTAAATTATGAGTTGTGTGTTGTGCTAAAACCTTAAAAAATGCCATATTTTGTTTGGTTAATCGTATCGCTGTATACATGTCATCTAATGTTATTGTCTGAGCTCTGTGATTGTTAGCATAATGCTAACTGTTAGCATTATGCTAACTGTTAGCATGATGCTAACTGTTAGCATGATGCTAACTGTTAGCATCAGGCCTTTCAGACAGGAGACAGACATTTTAGCTAAGCCAAGCTAAGCTAAGTAGCCGTTAGCTAGCTTGAGCTTCAAAGCGTCCAAACATCATCTAATGTCAAATAACGTATTTTAAAGGTGTACCGCATATAACAGTGTAAGGTTAGCCGTTCAGTTGAGCTAAAGAGAAAGTTACTTTATCACATTTAGAGGTCAGTTTCAGCTGAACTACCATGAAGAGTGTCTTAAGCTAATGTTAGCATAACGGTGGACTCAGTTTCTAAACATGTTAAATGATGTCTTATTGGATGAATGAAGTGTGTTTTGCATGTCACGTTAAGTCAGTAAATGGTTATAGACATTACACCACATAAGGTTACATTAGTGGACGTTATTGTGGAAGACTTACTGGAGAAAGCAAAGAGCATGTTAACATTATGGATATGGAGGTATTCATAGATATATCTGTGGGGCATTAACATTCATTTTTCACATCACACGCTCGTTTAGCTCGGATTTATCTACTAGTTTGAGCCTTTCTCATAATATAACAGCTGTAGAAACACCAGGACCCTTGTCATGGGTCCTGTATGATGCAGGGAGGTAGCTCTGTCTTTGTCTCACCAGGTTGTGAAAACTGACAATAACCTGATATTTCAGGTGGAGTTTCATTCATTCTCCCTGTGCAATATCATTTTTCACTTGTGCAATTTTGTTAATAGCCTGTTTATTATCAATACTGTATATACTGCTCCTATTTTTATACTTCCTTCTATTTAAATGGTTCATATTTTGTTACACTTTGTTTAGCTCTTTTTTACTGTGTTAGCTGATGCATCTTGTTTTTTTGCACTATCCCCTTTGCGGCTGTACACTGCAAATTTCCCCACTGCGGGACTGATAAAGGAATATCTTATCTTGTCTTGTGTTATATAAAGATGCCAGTACTTTGAGTATGGTTCTGTTTTAAAGGAGAATCAAATAACTAATTCCTTGTCTTCGTTGATTTATTTTTCAGATCCAGTCATGCATCGTGACTGCCCTCTAGACTGCAAGGTCTATGTTGGAAATTTAGGCAACAATGGAAACAAGACAGAGTTGGAGAGGTCATTTGGCTACTATGGTCCTCTCCG